>NC_133482.1:16219853-16311177 GCF_025370935.1 Choristoneura fumiferana
TTCGTGTTTACAGTTTTTAAGATTCAAGCGTATATTTACATAAAATGTCAACAGATAAGTACAAATTTGAATCTTACTAATGTTATAAATGGAAATGTGAGTATGTTTGTTCGTAATGCTTTCTCGCTTAAAGAACTCAATCGATCGTGATGATATTTGGTAGGTATGGAGGTTGTCAGCCGGTTTAGTCACATTTGAGAAACTATGTTTATTGGTCCCCGCGATACAGGCATGCTAGTGCGGGTATCAAAGTTATCTCATCACTGGTAGCCCGGTGCTCTGAATATATTAGAGATAAGGAAATATTAATTTAAAGAAAAACTGTTAGGTTTAAGGGCACTTAATCGATGAATAAAATATTTTTTCATTTTTCATTTTTTATAACATAAGACCCTGAAAAAATAAACTATGGATAAACAAATTCGTTACAGACAAGTAGTAGACAATAGCAATAGTACTACACTACAAGTTATAGGTAGTTAAGATTGACATTGACTCAGCCGTATTCTAAATTAAATTCAATCTATACCTACCAGCTGGGCGGAGCGCTAGGGTTGGCGTCTACAAAAATTAAATCAGACGTGTGTAGATTTTTATTGTATGTGTGTAGTTTTAGGTGTAGGAATAAAACATTTTGTTAATTTTATGATTATTTATTTACTAAATAAATTATGAGTTGGTAATAGAAAAAACGCAAGTTCGAAACGACTTGTTGAATTTTATCGCATAAAAAATTCTCATTCTTATGAAGAGTTGAACGAACGCTATAGCCACGTTCCGGAATTGAACGGGGGTGGATAGAGCGAGTAGCGTAGCACAGCACTCGGCCAGCGACCGGACTGCGCGGCGCGCGGCGTGGCACTGCGTAGTTTTAGACTTGCGAAGATTGGTTAGCGGCCGTTAAAATGACGCTCGGCTCGTGCGTCGTCTGTGTGCTAGTCGATCTACTGCCTATTACTCGTATTGTGATAGTACCCTGTAAAAGAGTGATTTGACTGACTGATTGACTGACAGACAATGCACAGCCTAAATTGCTGGAGCTACAGACTTAAGATTCGACAAATGTTATTCCATCTTCCACCCATTCCGCCCGTTATTCCATCCGTCGTTGGAATCGAAGTTTGATAAGTACAAATAAGGCAAACCATCTTGACAAACTTAAAACTGAGCTAGCAGTTTTTACAAAAATTAAATAATAAACAATAAAAAAAAAACTGTTCACCATATTTTTATTGCTCAAAAAATTAGCTATAGTTCGTAAGATTAACGAAAATATATTATAAGAAAACGCGTTAGACATTTCGTAGAAAAAACAGTACTAAACCCAACGCTGCAAACAATTTTCTCCCATCTGTTTATTATATATTAAAGTATGAAATTATTAGGCCTCCGTTGAAATTTATTTACTCCATTACCATTTTATATGGGAACCGAGGCAAACACAGGGTCAAGGCCAATTTATTATTCACGAATCGCTATTCAAGCTCAAGTAATATTTTGAGAGCTAATAATTTAACATCTTTCTGTATTTTGAACATGAAACTAACGTGGGACTCACTTGTATTTAACGAAAATACCCGGTTAACTCACGTCTTAAATCGAGTTTAGCTCGACATGTTTCGGGCTAATTCGTAGCCCTTCATCTGGGAGCAACGCGACTCGTCGGCTGCTGCAATATGCTAAACTCGATTTAAGGTGTGTTTTCCGGGTTATTTCGAGAAATATCTTTCTTTACTCTTGTAACAAATGAGTGTAAAAATCTCTTTTTTTTACTCCTCTCCTTTTCCTTTACACCACAGATATATTCATAGAATATTAAATTTAGCCGTAGATATATTCACTTTAAAAATAAATAATAAAATTAAAATAGAATAAATATTTAAGCGGGCTCCCATACAACAAACCCGTTTTTTTGCTAAAGTCTACTAAAGGCGGCGTTTCACGATATGCCTAGGAATTTCGTGATCTGGCGGATTTTACGATCGGCCGCCGACATATAGATAATGGTACGGAACCTTTCGTGCGCGAGCCCGACTCGCACTTGGCCGGTTTTTTCTTTCTTTCTGTGTTTTTATTTATAATCAAACAAATTATATATACAATACGCTGACCGAGGAAAGAGCCAGTCCTATGGTCACCAGTGGAATGTGAAAGCTTCTTTTTTTTAAATTTGAATAGTTTTTTTGCTTCGGGACCCCACGGACCAAACGTTTCAACAGCAAAAGCCGCAAATATGAAATTGTTTGCCAGATTCTCATATTTACGGCATTTTGCTGTTTCAGCCGATGCAACCGCCGCAACAGCCTTCAATGATGTTTTAGCAAGATGAGACGGCGCCAATGTGTCCACACATGTGGCGTCCCAAATAAGCGGCCGTCCCATTTGCCAAGGAACAAGCGTCATTCCGTCAGGTCTTTTACCATCATCACGAGCAAATCCAACCGGCTCCAAAGTAGACGGAACTCTTGCCAGCGCCCTTGTCAGTATTATTGAGGCAAGCGTGGCGGGATAGACGGCCGGCACTTTTGGAACAAGCTAAACCGTGGTGCACCCTGCCGATCCACATTATTGCCACAATGGCGATGGGGTATGACGACATTTGCGCCAATTCTAAGGCCGACAGCCAACCTGTAACTATTGTCGTCCATAAGGTTGCCGTAGGTACACCTGTAAACAGTAAACGGGCTGTCTCAGCGTTGTTGTGACTCGTTTCTATTAGATGAGACTAAGCCCGGAGACAGATAGGTTCATCCCAACACTTTGGCACTGTTTGTTGTAAGTCTTTGCCTAACCAGGCTAACTTCCAAGCGTCTATGGCTTCGGACAAGTACGTTACCTCAAAATCACGAAAGAATTTCTTTCTAATTTTCTCATTATTTGTCATGTGTACAAAGGTCAGAGGTAGTGAAAAGACCATCTTTTTCCACCATAATTTTCTCGTACGCTTTCGTATATCATGCTACTTCAATCAGTCTCAGTACCTATCAAGACAGCGTAGGAGAAGGTCCCATCGAGAAATTAATTATCAATATAGAGTGGTTTCTAGTTTCGCATAAAGCGGACGGTGCTAGGTTGCCCACCATCAAGGTGGTGATGATAAAATGATTGACGGCTGCGCGAAGTACGGTAGGTACGGTATGGAACCCCTGTTAGTTCATTTTCACACTGAAAAAAAATTCTGACTCGCCAAAAGTCTCTAGCATTTATACCGCTTATTTAGGACCTAATCTAAACGCTAAGCTCCTGGCTCCAATAAATCTAGGCATCAAATTCTTCAGAAGCTAGATCCTGGCAGCCACCCAAGGGGTTAATTTAGCGCCAATCAGAAGGAAGCAGCTTAGCTGGCACTAGCTTGGACCGTAAAACATGTTGTAAAGTTATCACCGTCTTTACAAGCTTTTAGTTAGTTTCACCTGTCCCGTTGTCTGTCTGTAGTAATCAAATCTTGCAAGTTATATTTGACCAACTTGCAGTAGTTGGATTGACTTAAAATTTGGTATACTTATGTAAATTGCGTGACAATACAATAATTTGGTAGTGACATCCTCATAGTCAGGAATCGTCTCCGCAGGACGGAATTCTTCAACGGTTAATGGTATCGACTTGAAACTTGGTATGCAAAGGTAGTTTGGGTGGCAATGCAAGTACAGTTAATAAAAAGTACAGCTAGCAGAAAAATCTAAAATGTTTTTTTACCACAAACTTTTTTGCAAGAATTTTGACGAGTGGATAATCGTTATTAGTTATAAGAAAACCTGACTATAAAGCTTGAGGTCCCGGGTTCAATACAATACAATACAAAAATTCTTTATTGCACACCACAAATCAGTAAAAAAAAATATAGACACAAAATGCAGGGTAGACAATGGGCGGTCTTATCGCTTAAAAGCGATCTCCGATCCCAATCTCCATCGCCGATCCCCCGGCTGGGACCGATATTTGTACTAAAAAACTAATTATTTTTAAAAATCGTTGAACTGTTCAGGTAATATCGTTGAATATGATCGTTTTATTATTTAGGTACATCTGTTAAGGCCTCCGTCATCATCCCAGCCTATATACTTCCTACTGCTGAGCAGAGGCCTCCGCTCAGAATGAGAAGTCTTGGGCCGTAGTTCTCACGCAGGCCCAGTGCGGATTGGAAACTTGAAAAACACGCACTGTTCAATTTCTTCGCCGGTGTGTGCAGGTTTCCTCACGACGTTTTCGATGTAAAGCTCGCGGTAAATTTAAATGTAATTTCGCACATGAATTTCGAAAAACTCAGAGGCGCGAGCCGGGGTTCGAACCCACGACCCTCTGCTTGAGAGGCGATAGGTCAAACCACTAGGCCACCACGGCTTTACTACGGCATGTTCAACTGCAATTCACATCCCACATTGCCTTCCAATATTCAGCCACCGCTCGTATCTGAAACAAAGCTCTCAAAATCTCAGCTTTATTCATACAGCTAACTTAACTACAAGCAATTAAAATAAGCAAGACGAAATGCTTTCGGATTCAACCGGATATGCAATAATTACGGCTATCCGGATTCATTCCGACAAAAGCAACGCTATCATCCCGATTGGGGCGGGCAGACCAAGTTTTTTGGACCGTGGCCAGTACTGCTACTACTGGTTATTATTAGAATATTGAAGTTAGCAAGTGCTTTAATAGTTCAATAAGAGATATTAAGCGCAAACTTGACTGGCTTTTTATCTTTTCATATTTTTTTTGTTTTGATTTTTATCATACACTAATTATAATAAATGCGGAAGTTTGAAATTGTGTGTTGTTGTGTTTTCATTTTTTTTTGGTTTCATCCCAGCCTATATACGTCCCACTGCTGGCACAGGTCTCCTCTCAGAACAAGAGGGCTTGGGCCATAGTTCCCACGCGGGCCAGTGCGGATTGGGAACTTCACACGCACCATTGAATTGCTTCGCAGGTTTGTGCAGGTTTCCTCACGATGTTTTCCTTCACCGCATAGCTCGTGGTAAATTTCAAATGTAATTCCGCACATTAATTTCGAAAAACTCAGAGGTGCGAGCCGGGGTTTGAACCCACGACCCTCTGTTTGAGACGCGATAGGTCAAACCACTAGGCCACCACGGCTACCACCACCATTTTTTGGTTTATTTGTGTGTAATTGTGTAAATTTTATTGTATTTATGTGTCTTACGTATTAGTCTAATCTCAACGGCTAGCAGTGGCGTAGCGTCAGATATTTCCGTGGTAAAGCCGAAGTAAAGATCGCCCACATCCCTCATAAATAATTTGCATCCTGTTGTCATATTTTGTCAATGTTGGGCAAGCCGATGGGAATGGGGTTCTATGGACGCTTCGCCACTTTGAATTTAACGTCAATAATGATGATGTGTTTTTAGTCCTATTACCTAAGGTGGTGGTGCCGATTGAACCAAATAAATCTTTCTTTCTTTCTTTAATAAAAAAATATATATTTCAGGTCATATTTGTAAACCATATTCAAGTCAATAAAAGTCATATCTAATGTAATTTTTAAGAATTCCTACGGCATTTTTGTTTGTTTCTCCGCCCTGGAATGGCTGGGCGGATTCAGGTGAAATTGGGTATGTAGATAGCTGGAATTTAGAGTAACAAAAGCTACATTCTGATATTCTCACGAGATTGAGATTAAATCCTCACATTTTCTGTATGCAATGTAAGACGTAATTTTTCATTTTCCACAACTCCCGTTCTGACTATGCCAGGCCAGCCGCCATGTCCTTCTCGGTCTTCTTCGACGTCGCTGGCCGTCCGGCATCCACCATGTAACTATGTGAGCCCACCTTTGTGGGTGCTAGTGACAGACGTTTCCAGCCCAGTCCCGTCTTAGCAGTCTTTTTCCCAACGTCGGTTATACATGTTTTTATTATATAGTACCTGAGCGACCGAGCTTTGCTCCGGCTAAAACTCCTTAATAAGCGGTTTCTTAGACATAAGACCAAGCTAGATCGATTTATCATCCCCGAAAACCCACATATCAAATTTCATCTATATCGTTGGTGCCGTTTCCGAGATTCTGATTATATATATACACAAGAATTGCTCGCTTAAATGATAAAAGATATAGTGATAGTTTAATGTCTAGGCATTCAAATGTGAGTTTTACTAGGTACGGTGGTAGCGTTCGTCGAATCTACATTCAGGAAAATGGCTATGTTTTATTAAGTTTCGACGTATTACACTGACTTAGTAATTGACTGGCTTTCTAGATGCATCTTTAGCCATTTTTTTTTCATCATTTCATTTGATTTATCACCCTTACTTTTCTTTCTTCAGGTCTGAACTTAAAACCAGATTAAAACTACTTTTATCTGGTATATAACGCACCTGTAAATATTGTTATCATCATATCAACTGAATATAGCTTAAAAATTGTGTTTCTGTTCGATAACATGATGGGTTCCAGCTTTAATTTATAAAATAAAGTAGCTTTTGCCCACGATTCCGTCTGCGTAGAAGTATGAAAAATAGTTGAAATCCTCAGACCTACTGAATAAACACAAAAAGTTTCATAAAAATCGGTCAAGCCGTTTCGGAGGAGTTTGGTCATAAACATTTTTGATCCGAGAATTTTATATATTAAAAGAAGTAAAAAATAGTGAAATACCGTATTTTGGTACTAAGGTTACCGACATAGCTCGAAGAATTGCGAAAATGAAGTGGCAGTGGGCGGGGCACATTGCTCGCAGGACTGATGGCCGATGGAGTCAGGTTCTCGAATGGCGTCCGCGGACCGGGAGACGAGCTGTCAGTAGGCCTCCAACAAGATGGAGCGACGACCTGTTTAAGATCGCGGGATCGCGTTCGATGCGGAAAGCACAAGGCCGGTCTGAGTGGAGTGCCTTGGGGGAGGCCTATGTCCAGCAGTGGACGTCTTTCGGCTGACATGATGTTGATGATAACCGTATTTTGACATAAGTGTCAAAGAGTGGCGAAATGGCAAAAATCGTAGTGCTAAGACTACTTTTGTGGACAGTACTTGAAGCTTAGTTGAAGCTAAACAGTTAAACTGGAATAACTACACCATCCTGCAATTTAATTTAGTCTACCGCGCGGAAAACTACAGAGCTATTAATTTAGAATTCAGAATTCAAATTGAATTATTCGTATAATGCGGTCTTTTATTAAGCGTGACTTAAATTGTTTTATAACTGAAATAACACTATGTCTTTTTGTTTTCTGTACAATACTAGTGTACGGTATAGTTTTTAGATTTAACTTAACCACCACCTTTTTGAACTACATGTTTTCTAATAACTTAACCAACTTAGAAAAGATAGAAAACTCCCGAATTTGTACTTTTAAAGTTCAGTGTCTCAAAAATGAAGAAACTTGGTAATTATAATGACAAATAGCTAAAATCACTGCAAGAAATCGTGGTTTTACGTAAAAACACATCAAAATCGGTTTATCTTTTTGAGAGCTACGATGTCACAGACATTGGCGTCAACACAATGTCACTTTTTTTTATACCACCAACGCTTTCTGGAAGAAGAATGTGCAAGAAACTTGTCAGAAAGTAATTTTTTCAAAACACAAAAAGTTGGGAAACCCCCAACTTTGTCACTTCGAAGTTCAGTATCTAAATAACGGCTGGACCGATTTTGATGAAACGTGTCTAAGAACTATCGCTAGAAAACCTGATTTCCATTATAAAACCGCATTCAAACCGGTCCACCCGTTTAAGAGCCGCAGACAGACAGACACGCACAGCGGTCAAACTTATAACTTCCCTCTTTATGCGACGGGGGCTAAAAACATTAAATAAACATCAAATTTTCGATGTTACTTGACTACAGCAAGCAAAGAAAACGTTGTATGTTGATAACAGCCTCACTTACCCGCATACCCAATCCCTTCAACCATCCCTGACAACACAGCCCAGGATGCAGTCATTAGCCCTCACATCGGAGCGTACCTGGCGTGCTGCCAGGCTCACCAGCAATGCTTCAACGCAGCCGATTTATGGGGCTACCCTTCCGCGCTATGCAATTTTAGTTTCTGTACTGTGAAGATTTTGGGATGGTTGAAGTTACGCCAGTTGGAAGTTAGTTAGTCAGAAAATTACTAGGTAAGCAATAATAATAATAATTTATTTATTTATCAGACAACATAGATCCATTCATTTGTTAGTACATACACACTTGCAAACTAAGTTAGTTCTGTTTAAAATTAAATAAAAAATTATAATAATCAGTGAAAGAAAACAAAAGCATATTTTAAAATTAAAATCACAAATAATAAAATAAAAGAATAGAATTAAAATCAATTTAAAACAAATTAAATGTCAAATACATAAAATTTTAACCATGAAAATCTGACGCATTTCCATCCAAATTACCCACTCCAAACCGCAAACAATAGAATTCTTTCTGTACCCAAGCATCGTAACAATGAATTGCCTTCCCCTGCCAAAAACCCAGGAACTGCGTAAACATTTTTATCCCGTCTAGACCTGTCTAATTTAAAATACATTTATGCATATCTAAATCTCCGTCTTTCGGATAGTATTGGAGTGCTGCCAGGGTATTTTGTTAGCCAATGCTTTAGTTAATTATACGGTTGTAAACATGAATACGTTTAGTATTCAAATACTAAACTTGTTTATTGGTGTATGCGGTTCTAAGGTCGGCTTTGGTTGAAAAAAAAAATGTTATTGTAATTGTGCGTACGTAAAATGTACTTCAATTAAAATGTAAATGTCTGCAGCCAATCGTAAAATACGCCAGATAACGAAATTCCTAGGCGTATCGTGAAAATGGCACCATGATAATGCCTAGGAATTTCATGATCGGCCTAAACTGGCCAAATCATGGAATGGCGGCGTTTCACGATATGCCTAAGAATTTCGTGATCTGGCGGATTTTACTATCGGCCGCCGACATAAATAAAGTGTGTGTCTATCTCTAGTTTCAACCCGTGGCGTAACAGCGATAAAACTCATCATCATCATCCCAGCCAAGTTTTTTTTTTAATGTTTGAATGCAGTTTTTTTTGTTACCTACTAAAATCTATGACATTGTTCCTAAGAACAGATCTTCGTATGTCTTATAGTTTCAGAATTTCTCATACTGAACGATCTAAATGAGCCACCCTGTAAAGCTTAATGCAAGGTACAGTCCTCCTCACAAAATTTCGTCATGAATGCAAGTGGCGAGTTGTCGCTCATTATCGTTCTATTATATTAGAAGCCGTGGTGGCCTAGAAGCCGTGATGGCCTAGTGGTTTGACCTATAGCCTCTCAAGCAGAGGGTCGTGGGTTCAAACCCCGGCTCGCACCTCTGAGTTTTTCGAAATTCATGTGCGGAATTACATTTGAAATTTACCACGAGCTTTGCGGTGAAGGAAAACATCGTGAGGAAACCTGCACCATCCTGCGAAGTAATTCAATGGTGTGTGTGAAGTTCCCAATCCGCACTGGGCCCGCGTGGGAACTATGGCCCAAGCCCTCTTGTTCTGAGAGGAGGCCTGTGCCCAGCAGTGGGACGTATATAGGCTGGGATGATGATGATAATCGTTCTATTGTTTAACAGCGGACGTCATCCGGCTGATGCTGACAATGATATGTTTAAACATGTCCACTTGTTTTTTTTATTTAAAATTTAAATCAGTAAAAATTGTTACTACTACAACACAGAACCTTCACGACATCATTTTTATGTGAAAAGGTTCCAGGTTTTTCTTTGCCTTGGTCTGGAAACACCATTTCATTTTAACAAATTTCCTCGAACATATTCGAGGTAATCCTGGCCAAGACTCTTCATTTATTTACTTAATACCTACATCAAAGGGCACAAAAACAAGGTTTACATCTCATAATATGTTCCTAATATCTTTGCTTTCAAGCAAATAGAGCGGCTTATTGGTTCTCTACGGCAAAACAGTTTCCTAAGGCTAATGGTGAGGGGAAAATATCGATGATTTGATTTAAAAAAAAGTTTTATCGATAGTCGATGATAGAAGTAGTCCATCGTTTTTGAGTCACATAGAAGATGGAATATCTGATTCAAAAATAACATGACATCCTTATAACATAAAATATTTATTTAAACTTAGGATGCCTCAAAAATTCCCGTGAAAATTCCCAAAAACTACATCGTGAATTTTGTCAGCTGGTAAGATTTTCCAGATAATTAAAAAAGAAACTGAAGACAAAACAATTAAAAAAGTAAGATAGTAATAAGTAAACATTATTATCAGACATAGTATTTTTTTGTCCAATAGTCCTGCGTTTGTCCTATATCAGTCTATCACTTAAATACAAATAAAAAAATATTTCGGTAGGTAAATACACCCGATCATCCTATAAATGGCCGAAGTTTGTGGCTATAAGTGTTTAAGTATTACCTCTTCATTTCAAAATTGTTTAGGCGTGCGATGTCGCGTGTATACTTGCATGCATGTTTAAAATAAAATATCGCGTTAAAGCCAACAAGGTTCCGTGCGATTCAACTTTACCTCGCCTTAGATATCTCTTGCGATTGGTTCATCAAAAGATATCGCTATCGATATTTTCGCTCACCCCATCACTAGTCCGCTAAACAAATATTTTTCTTTTGATTCACTACTGCGCTGGAGGCAGTCCAAGACGGAAGACGGGCGGATTCGTTCACTGTATTGGTTCCTTCCTTTAGGATGTAAGACTTGTTTTAAAATGTGTGACTTACGGAGTCGCTATGAGGTTATATGGTTTGACATAGGGATTGTTAGAACAGTAAGACAATGTCGAATATTGTAAAAAAAAAGTAGAACATTTTTTTAGTAAAAAAAAAACCTGCCAACTTAGTTATAATCATCTTATTATTATCTGCCGGTACTTAATAGAATAAAGGTTTAAACCTTCCCATTAGTTTTCCTTTTGGTATATTATAGTTATTTGAAGGGGAAAAATTTAACGGGAAGAGAAAGAAGAAGACTGAGATTATTTCATGTTATCATGCCATAACATAATCAAGAAGTCAAAAGACTGACAGCAGATAGGAATAAACGGCAATAAGTCTACAAACAAAAATTAATGATGAAGATAAATATCGGAAATACTCGTATTTTTTAATCTAAATAATTTATTGAATCAGGCGTTACTTTATGGAGGTCCATATCAATGAACTAAAAACCAGTACTTTGCTCACCCGTGGCCTTAAGATAGATAGCTACGTCTATGCAACAACTGTGTGTTCATGCTGCATGCATGCCACTACTATGCTACCCTGACGCGTTTCGCACTCATCCAGATTTCATCTTCAGATCAACTCAACCGTTTACTATGCTACCAGATGTTAGGCTAACGAACGGAACAAAACGAATTTAAATCTTACAGTGTGAAAATGGAGGAGCTGAACACATATTTGTTGCATAGACGTATTTATCGTAAGGTCGCGGGCGAGCAAAGTAATTGGGCGTAGTTCATTTATATAACTCCAGATTTCATACTTTGAAGATGAAACTACCAAGAGACTCATTCATATTTAATAAAATAAATCCGGAGAACTCGCGTCTTAAACCTTATTTAATAAATCATATTTTTATATGTCATTTTCTGCATCGACAACTATACATTACATAGATGTAGATGGTAATCTATGAGACTTAGGGGGGCCAATCAATTATTTTACCGACACTTTGGGCGTTTCCTGCGTTACCAAAATTGTCTCTGGCGTTACCAAAAAATCGTACTTCCGACAAGATATTTCACGGTTTAATTGGTTGAACTTACGTAGGATGGCATGTATTCATGTACACTATCTATTAAATTGCAGAAAAAACATGTTTTCTTACTAAAATCTGCAATTGATTAAAAAATGTGGGTAAAAAAGTTGATTGGCCCAGGGGCTGTGTGTAACCCAATGGATGGTGATACAAGGGGTCAGGTTTATGGTTTCTTACTGTTGTTTTTATTTACTGCGAATTGAAGGTTATTCGAAGCGCTTTTGGCACGTAGTTGCCGGCCAGCGCGTCGCATACGAATCGAAAGCTCGGGTTGCGTTTTAACGAACGCCTCTGTTACTGTAGCTGTTGCTGCAACTGTTCTAATTTGGGGTGCGCCCTTTGAAATGACATACTCGCACGTCATTTTGCTCTCTTGCGATTTACAGTTAATACGGTTAATGATGTTACAAGAGACTCATTTTGGTTAAGCCATAACTTGAGGACGAATTTATCTTTTATCCATCTTTTTTAGGGTTCCGTAGCCAAAGGGTAAAAACGGGACCCTATTTCTAAGACTCCGCTGTCCGTCCGTCCGTCTGTCTGTCCGCCTGTCACCAGGCTGTATCTCATGAACCGTGATAGCTAGACAGTTGAAATTTTCACAGATTATGTATTTTTGTTGCTGCTATAACAACAAATTAATACTAAAAACAGACTAAAACATATATTTGAGGGGGGCTCCTATACAAAAATGTGATTTTTTGCCGTTTTTTGCTTGATATTAATAACGGCAACAGGTACCTAGACGCTTGAATTATTTATAGAATATTTAGTCGTATAATAGTCACTTTAAAAATAAATTATTAAATTAAAACAAAATAAACATTTAAGAGGGGCTCCCATACAACAAACGTGTTTTTTTGCCAATGTTGTATGGATAATGGTACGGAACCTTTCGTTCGCGAGTCCGACTCGCACTTGCCCGGTTTTTAGTTTCCTAATACTATTTCAAAGGTTCTTAAAAAAAAAAGAAAGTTGTGCAGAAAATTAGAAAATTTAAGAAAGTTTTAATGTCACTTTAGCCTGTTCAATTTAGGTATAATCAGTAGGACACATAAAATTTAGTGCGGGTTTTTTATAAAATTATATGGCCATGCATCATATTTATGTGAAGTGTGTTCACTCATTCAATCCATCCGTGCCAGCTCTTGTGAATTAACCTGTAAAAACTTTTTTTTTGCAGAGTGGACTTCCGCAACGGCCCTCCTGTGCATTGGGCGGTTGCCGGCGAGTTTGGAGCCCGAACGCACTTCGTCTTGAACGAGTCTGACACATCATCAGCCCATCTGGCTGTTGAGAAGGTCGTGCATCAGGACGAAGGCATGTACCGGTGCAGGATCGACTACGTTGATTCCCCTACAAGAAACTATAAGGTCAATTTGACGGTCATTGGTAAGTGGATATCTTTATGTATCAAATCTATAACCTAACCTCATTATGCCGAGTGGGGACCTATTACTAAGACTCCGCTGTCCATCTGTCTGTCCGTCTGTCTCCAGTTGAAATTTTCACAGGTTATGTAGGTATTTCTGTTGCCGTTATAACATAAAATACTAAAAATGCAATAAAATAAATATTTAAGGGAGGCTCCCGTACAACAAACGTGTTTTTCTTGCTTATGGATCCCACTGAAAAACAGCGTTGTGGCTTGCCGCAACATTATGCTGAGTGGGTCCCAATTTATACTATTCGATGTTTTTTTTTAATTATTATTTCTTCCTAACGTGTTTTTTCTGTGTATCGAATATGTGTAAATAAATGTCTCTCTCTCTCTCTCTCTCTCTCTCTCTCTCTCATGTATGTTGTATAATGGGTTGTATGGGTACGGAACCCTTCGTGCGCGAGTCCGACTCGCACTTGGCCGATTTTTGCTTTTGTTCTGTGATTGGGACGTTTTGTGTATGACATTAATGTATTTTGCTCTTTCTTTCTTCTTTCTTACCAACTTAAAAAAGTTGGAATACCCTCTAATATTGTCATTGCAAAGTTCAACAGCATAAAACGACTGAACTGATTTTAATTAAACATAACTAAGACCGCAAAGAAACGCACTTTCACGTAAAAAAAACACATCGAAATCGGTCTATCCGTTTGTGAGCTATAATATCAAAGAAAGACAGACAGACATTAGTGTCGAACTAATAATACCCCTCTTTTTCACCGAGGGTTAAAAACAACATATAAAGGCTTAACACAGACCCAACTTTCCCTTATAATGTACACTAATAACACGCTGGAGATGGTTTATAAAAAGGTAACAGATTATTACGTCCGTTCGAATTGCTCTATTACAGTTTTCATTTTCCAACAGTTCCTCCTGAATCTCCCAGGATATATGACTCCGAAGGTCGTGAGATCCTTGGGACTATTGCAGGCACCTTCAGGGAAGGGCAGACCCTCCTTCTCTCTTGCCAAGCTTCTGGTGGTACGTACATGTCACATATTTTATATTTTTTTTTTCTTGATTAAACATATATTATAGTCTCTCACTGCCAAGCAGCACAATATTTTTCTTTACAAAAAAGCTTATGGTAAATTTCAAGTATTCAGTGTCTAACAAGCAAAGGATTGTGATTTAAAATTTACCACGGTGAAGAACACAACATTGGAAACCTGAACAAAATTGCGAAGCAATTTGAGTGTGTCTCTAAAGTTCCCAATCTGCGCTAGGCGCATGTGGGAACTACGGCCCAAGCCGTCTCATTATTAAAGAGACTTGTGCCTAGTAGAGGCACGTATACTGTAGGCTGGGACGATGATGACGTAATTTCAAGTGTAATTTCTCACATAAATTTCTAAAAAACTCAGAAGCGCGACTCCGGACTCCAACCGGCAACGGTCTTCTTGAAAGATAATAGATCAAAGCAGTAGGTAAGCTACCACTTCTTTATTTTTATTCTTTCTTGCTCCATAAGTTTACACGGCTACTCCTCGCAGGTAAGCCACCACCAGACGTCTCCTGGTACAAGGGGGAGGAGCGGCTCGCTTACACAAAGGAAGGTCCAGTCTGTCAGCTGATGCTGCAAGAACTGACCAGGGAGATGGCTGGTTCGCGGTTCCAATGCCGAGTGGAGCCACCGCTCCTGAAAGCAGTTTATAGAGATGTTACGCTTAAATTATTTTGTGAGTATCTTTTGTGGTCAATTCCAAGGCTTCATATGTAAAAGATGACAAATGTAACTACAGTGTCCGTGTTCTGCCTGTCTATCTGTTCTTCCGTTCGTAGACAGCTGACGTTTCTATATGTCAACTAATACGAATAACACTTAGTTTCATATGTGTGGTATAAACACTTCAGAATTATGTTGAGGCATGATTCACAACTGCAATGACACACTATGTTTGTCCTTCGTGTTGTCTATTTGTAATACATTGATGTTCCTTTTGTTTTTGTGAATAAATGTATTTTCTTTCTCTCTCTCTCTCTCTTTCGCTCACCTTCTGTCTTACTTTCTTTATTTCGTCATGGTGTACCCCTTTTTAATGTCTTCTGTTATGTTTCAGTGAAGCCACAGTTCGTCCGAGTGACGGGCAACGGCGTCAGCAGAGCCGGGCATGACCGGTCATTCGTCTGCACCACGCGTGGCTCCAAGCCGCCGCCTAACATAGACTGGTTCATCAACTCACAAAAGATTGACTCTACATTAACACAGGCAAGTATAAGCCTATCATCATCATCATCAGCTGGAAGATGTCCGCTGCTGAACAATCGCCTCCCACATTTCTGACAATTATGACTTGCGAAAATAGGTTAGTTTTGGTTTGTTTTTTAACAATTCTGAGGAATTAATGGATTTTGAAAAAAAAGAGTTAAGACAAACAGTAAATACATTCTGCCGACTGGTAAATTCTAACTTTCAACAACTAGGCGAGCTGATATTGACCCATCTTGAGATACATACAGCTGGCTATAATCCCTTATTTGCGGTGCTAAGTTGCCTAAGCCATCACTTCCTTCATCAAAGTAACCGATAAAGGCATATCTAATTTTATATTGTTATATGTGGTTTCATCAAATATATTTACAGAAGCGTGCTTTGTTCATTCAAACTAACCCAATCATCTTCTGAAACATGTACTTTGATTTAACGGTTCGAAGGACCAAAAAATGTAGCGGTAACTACACTATTCATATCATTCTTATCCTTCCTTGATAGAAATTATATCGAATTGTATGCTGAATGTGAACGAACTCGTGCTAAATGCTAAATGATTGTTTCGATATTAAACTGCAAGCGTATGCAAACGCTTGCGCAATTTAAACTATGTGCTACTTCCTAATATGTATATACAAAAAATGTACGCTTGTCCGTACACTCATTCATTTAATTTTAATACATTTCTTGTACACGCGAGTGATGTCTTCCTTCATCTTGTATTGTTAACTTTCCAGCCAGGTTTCCTATCTATGAAGCCTTAACCATTGGCTTATAGTCATTTAGAATGATTTTGAACAGGTGGACGTTGATGGAGAGGTGACAAGAAGCGTGCTAACCTGGAGGCTTAGGAGAGAAGACAGCGGAAGACAGCTGGTCTGCCGCGTCTCTAACCCCCTGGTTTCCGGCCTACACTCTCGAGGACTCAATATTTTTGGATGTCTTGTGTAAGTTGACGACAACGTGTGTTGTATGAGCTGTTCGGGTTTGTGTTTTGCTAAATATCTTATGAGAATCACTGTAAAATTCAACCAAACATATTATTCCAAAAAAGGGAGTCAAAACTTCTTCCCCGTACATAACTATTTTGTTTAACCAGCATAGGTACTTAGGGGCCAAATTATTTCCTAACTCAATTAGGCCCAGACACTTCACCAGCCGTTTCTTGGTTCGCTCGCTCGGCGTGGCCAGGAGGCAAATTTCTTGTTCGAGTATTAGAATACTTTTAATCTGAAAAAAAAAGTATTTTTTAACTATTTGAAATTAATATTACCTAATTTTTCCAAAACAAAGGATTGCGATAAATATTGTCTTATTTCTAAAGTTCCTTTTCTTAAAATTGTAGGATCTATATTCAAAAACCTTTCAGTGATGCGTTTCGAAGAGCCTCAAATGCACTTTTGTATCATGAAACAAACATTCCCATTTCTGAACCAAGCCAAGAGAATAATTGCACACAGCACACCAAGCAAAACCCGGGTATACATCAAAAGCACGCAAGATAGCAGCGCCGGCAAGTTCCGCCCGTGCCAACGCCAACCTTCCGTGTGCCAGATCTAAGCCTTTATTAGCACTTATAAACGTGTAGCTTAGCGTAAAATAACATTTACCCAGGTTCAAAAATTTTATATATTTTTTGTCAATGGAGTTTTTTTTATATGGCTAAGTTTTGGGGGTGGAAATGTAAAAAAATGGGTGTGTATGGACTCGCATAATTTCTGAAAGTCGTAATGTATAATGTTAATCAAAATTTTTGCCCCGTCGTAACTGTAAAATTTTCAGAACTTTTTAAACAGTCACCTGTAGAGTAGAACTAAATAGAGTTCTGGTAGAGGTTAGGTTAGGTTTGTTTTATAACAATTCTTATGCCAACCAATATGCATCCGTAAAAAGGATCATAATTTCAGCCATTTCAAAAAACTCTTACAGCCTTATTCATAAAAAGTTAGAGCCTCCTTGAAGGCTCCTTGAAGGCCCGATGCTTAAAAACATGATTCATAAACGTCTGTTAGCGCTAATCAGTCGATCAAGGCTCTGCTAAAGTTAGAGGACCGTAGACCCTCCTTTATCTCCCTGCTAAGTCACAAAATGGCCGCCATAAGTTTGAACAGCTGACTTTGACAAGAGCAAAAAACCATACCGAAGATATTTATAGTGAAGGCAGGGCTACGCAAAGATTAAAAAAAAAAAACTGGAAAATTTATTTTCAGGAATTTGTATTTAAAAATCCTCTAAATTAGCAACAATAAATTAACAATAAATATGAAAAAAAATTAGCATGATTAACATAATTACGGCTTTTTGCACAACATAAACATGCGGATCGGAAATGGCGGGAAAACAAACATCTCGCTTTTTATTTTTTTCCTGCTAATTTGCTGTCACTGCTGTCATTTTTTTTTTTAATTATCGATTAGGCCATTTTTTGTCTTTGATTTGTCAAGGTGGCCAACATAACGCGTCTAATCCGTCTATCAGCAGCTCAACAACTAGCAGACTGCTAGCAAGTGTTTATGAATCATACTTCTTGACAACCGTCTATTAAGCTTAATCAGTCTGCTAAGTAACAGACCGATCAAACCTCAATTAAGGTTTTTTTATGAATAAGGCTGTTAAGGTCTAACTGTAGACTTGTTGGTGTAGAGCTGTAGAGCTGTCTATGCGCTCATAGAACCTACCACCACCTACTACCCACCCTATCTACTGTCTACCTATCATACCAACCTATCTAGGACCCACCTATTTGCGACTGCCTGAAGCAGACCGACTGCGCCTGTTTCATACAGACTCAAAATTAAGCTATAATTACCCCTAACGTGTCTTGTATCCACCTAAACTTTAACTCCTGCCAGCTTGCTAAATTAAACTCATATTTGTTTATCAAAGTGCTACCTAAGAAGCAAGTTACATCGCATTGTATAAGCGGTTTGCTGTATTTGGTGAAACACGAGTTTGACTGCTCATACTTGGGATTTATGTTAAGCTTTAAGTTTTGATGAGTCGTGGTGGCCTATAGTGGTTTGACCTATGGCCTGTCAAGCAGATGATCGTGGGTTCAAACCCCCAAAAAACTCTCTTAGTTAAAAAAAACTGTAAAATTACATTAAAAATTTACCACGAGCATAACGGTGAAGGAAAACATCGTGAGGTTTCCTGCACAAGCCTGCGAAGCAATTCAATAGTGCGTGTGAAATTTCCAATCCGCACTGGGCCCGCGTGAGAACTATGGCCCAAGCCCTTTCACACTGAGAGGAGGACTGTGCCCAGCAGTGGGACGTATCTAAGCTGGGTTGATTGGGACGTATCTAAACGATAGAGAACCATCTGATACGACTATATTTCTAGGGCCGGAAGGACGTGTCAGATATTTTTGTACGCTCCGCTGTGGCAGATATAATGCTGGTGACTGTACATACATTGTGTAGTTTCTAGGGTAAAAAAATATTATTCTATTTGTTTAGTTTGCCAGTTAGATTATAAGTAAATATTGGACCATGTATTTTCTTTTTCAATCAAGCAAATATTGACAAAGATGATGCGCGTCTAAGTTTGGGAATGGAAGCCCGTGGCGCCGCGCCGCGTGGTACGAGTACGGCGCGAAACTTTTAACTGGTTGTATCTTCATGTTTTTTTGGTTTATTGACAAGAGAATAAAAGCCGGCCAAGTGCGAGTCAGGCTCGAGCACCAAGGGTTCCGTACAAATATTTTTATTATATGATAAAACTATAAACTTATGCTTTTCGCAATTTTTCCTCTCTCTGTGCTATAAGACGTTGCTTCGTACCAAATTTGAAGAGTCTGAGTTCACGGGAAGTACCCTGTAGGTTTTGATTCCCTTGCGAGTGTCAAAAATTTGCAGCATAAACGGCTGTAGGTATCTTTTGATTGCGTTGGCTTAGAAGTTTGATTTTTTCACAGCTCCAAGGGACAGTAGACCTGATAGTATTTGATATGAATTTCTGCTTGATACCTCCACGCGTTCCTGAGAAAAATGGTCTTGACAGACAGACAGACGGACAACAAAGTTATAAGGGTTCCGTTTTCTCCTTTTGAGGTACGGAACCCAAAAACGAATAATGCAATTGTCCAGATTCCAACAAACGTCGACGTAATTTTAGATATAAATAGTTTAAATAGTCCCGAGATAATTATATTAGTTATGATATGTGTTTAAGTGAGTAAAGTCTAGTGGCAGAGTACGAAGAATGTCGTACAATGACCTTTCACTATGTGTCTCTGTTGCTCGCGCGTAAATATTTTCCGTCGCGCTCGCACAGATGAATTTGTACGAGTGCGACGTCAAATATTCACGTGCGAGTGACAGAGACAAGTAGTGGAGGTCATTGCGCGAAATTCTTATATATATGCGATATTCTTAGAAGTCTATGTTATTCAACTAATTCGAAACAGACACAGACGCGTCGAAGAAACTAAAATGTTAAAATGAGTTACGAAAAACATTTTAAATTCTTTCTAGTTGCAACCGCTCGTTAAGTTCTGTTTCAGTCTAAACACCCCAGGGTATTCTCTACCTCGGTGCTTGTAAAACTAGTCAATTAAAAGAGGATTAAAATAAAACATGGAGAAAACATAAACTTGTGAGGTTATAAAACACCCATACTTTTAAAAAAGCAGCCAAAACTAATTTATTTACTTAAATGTCATTGACACGTCTGGCGAGACGATAACAATACAATACAATTCTCCCACACACCACAAATCAGTACAGAAATTGCAGCCTGAAATTTTGGAGGGGGTCACTAATAATAATACTTCCATCGCGGCTAGGAGCAAAAAATTGTTTTTTTTTTTGTTATTTTATAAATTTTCATATCCCCTGTGCCTTCGGACCGCGCCTGACTGGACAACGGACTTTTAATAAACGCATATTCTTGTATACGTGATTGTTTTACCGGTTGGATGTAAGCTTCGCGTGCCGTCTCTATGCTTCAGCTAATTTTCACATATTATACTAATAACTGGCTGGCATGGGTGAACGCTCTTTTTTGTGTCCTTCGCGCCAAAGGGAGACAGCGATGCGTCTGGTGAAATTTAGATGCCCGGACAAAATGTCCGGAGCATGTGCACACGTTCATTATGAGCCATGTAACACTGGGAGTCCAGTGAAAAAATCGGTCTGCAGTCCTGTGAAAAAAGGCGGACCGAACCGATTACAAGCAGCCTTAAAGTGGACTATATTTTGACACACCGAAAAATTTATACGGATTCGTAATGCGTAAGTCTGATTAACACTTCGCCGGTTTTTTAATTAGGTTCAAGATTTGGTATAATTCGAAAAAAAAAATAATACGTTTTGCCTGAGTTCCTTAATAATATCAAATATAAATTCGAAAAAAAAAATCTCTACATTGATAATATATAATATTATCACAGTCATTAGATTGTTAATAAAAGATATTTTATTTCAGTAATGTGATCACTTCATTATTGTACATATTTCCCTTGTTTTATTTATTAGAAATTTGAGGAGTTAAATTACATTGGTTTTTGTTTGATAAATTACAATGCTTGAGGCGTTTTAGGGTTCCTTACTTCTAAGGAAAAAACGGAACCCTTATAATGTAGGATAATTTGTTGTCCGTCAGTCTGTCTGTTTGTCCCTTTTTAACTCGTCAATAGATTTTTAAATTGTGGGTATTTCATTCTAATGTTTACACGTCATTATTTTATAGCATAACTGGGTCATTGTACTCAAAGGACCAACAGAACTATAATTACAAATATGGTGGGTAATATTGTAATGGTATGGCAATATAACTATAGTAATATAATATATTGCACTTTTACAGGCCTTTGCCCAGCAGTGGGACATATTACAGGCTACATAAAAAAAATTAACCAGGTTCGATTTTTTTTTAAATCATACATAGCCAGATGCATGGCTTTAAAAAAAATTAATGGCATTTTAATGTAATTTAATTTCGCTATCTCTCATAGTTTCTTTTTTCTCCATACTGACCTATTTGAAATTTACCACGAGCTTTGCGGTGAAGGAAAACATCGTGAGGAAACCTGCGAAGCAATCCATTGGTGCGTGTGAAGTTCCCAATCTGTACTGGGCTCGCGTGTGAACTACGGCCCAAGCCCTCTTGTTCTGAGAAGAGTCCTGTGCCCAGCAGTGGGACGTATATAGGCTGGGAAGGGCGTCCTGAGACACGGTGGACGGATGACCTTAAGAGGGTCGCTGGCGGCGGATGGATGCGGGGAGCTGAAGACAGTGTGTTGTAGCGCGCCATGGAAGACGCCTATGTCCAGCAGTGTACTGCTGTGGGCAGATGATGATGATGATGATGATGGATGGTAGGATGGACCCATTTGGATTGATCACCCTGTATGATTTTATTATATTATAATAAAAATGTATAATAATTATTTTTATAAAAATACAAGCTTTTTTTTCGACTGTACTTTTTGTTGACAGTACTTGCATTGTCATCCAAGTTGCATGAACTTGCAAGATTTAACTCAACAACAACAGTAACAGGGCAAAGTTAAGGAAAGATTTGTAAAAAGCTGGTGTTTTCCAAATATTTAAATACAGAGTAGGTGGGCCAACTTTTTTACCCACACTAATCTGTCAGCGACATTTTTCAATTTTGCAGATTTTTGTAAGTAAAAATGTTTTTTCTGTAATTTAATAGATGGTGTACATGAATACATGCCACGTAAGTTCAACCTATTAAACTATGAAATATCTAACGTTTTAACTTTCGATTTTCTCACGCCAAGACAATTTTGGTAACGCAGGAGATGCCCAAAGTGTGGGTAAAATAGTTGATTGGCCCAGGTTACAATCAAACCACTACATTTAAAATGTAGTGTCCTAATATCTTTGTAGTTAGTACTATACTGGGGACCAGGCGACGCGGTTGCGGTTGTGGTCGCGCTGTCCTCTGCAAATAGCACTCTTTGACCCCACTCTTGATTAGTAAATGGATGCAGTGTGTTATAAAAAAACAGAAATAGATAGATTTAGATTTTAATAGATTTTTGTTGACTGCACAACTTGCATCGTCGTTCAACTCTCGTGTTTACTAAATTTCACGTCAATCTGATCGCCGGAAAAGAATTTAATAGTAGATGGTACAACAAGAGCTATTTTATGATTGGTTTTTGGAGTCTTTTTGTATTTTTTATTTCAACTCCAAATTTGTTACTTTTACGGGTATCCCGTGAAACCATATCGAAAATACAAACTGAGACATGGATGCACAGAAAAACCAGAAAAAGAGACCAGCGCTGGGAATCGTATTTTCGAAGAGCTATTTTACCCAAGACGTTCATATGGCCACCCGAGCCGCTACGGCGAGGGTAGATAGACACGTCGAGGTCAAAATGGGTTTAATGCTCAAGTTTTACACTGCTTCTCACTTGGATTGCGAGGAAATGAAATAACAACAGTGGACACAATTGTTCACTTACTGTGTACCTTTTATTTTTCATGAATTAGTGTATAATTATATATTTTTAGTTTTATTGATTTATTTTGATTGATTCTTAAAGATTTTATTATTATACAAATTAAAATTTATTAAAAAAAATAACTATGTATAGAAACGTTTTCGGTTGCGACTGAGGACACTTGATTACCTTGGTCTTAGACAAAGATTTTTACTTTATGCACTAGAGAATAAAAAGTCATTTTATGTCGCCTAGATCCAGCATAAACACGAACTTGACGAGCATGAGAAGTGAAAATTATGTTGCAAGACTTGAAGCAAGCAAACAAACAGAAAAATATGTATACATACCTACGAGAAGAAGAAAGATCCGTAAGATTGTGGGATACTACTTTAAGTGAGACAAATTAAGTAAAAAAAAAAAAAAACCGGCCATGAGCGTATCGGACACGCCCAAAATAGGGTTCCGTAGCCATTACAAAAAAATTAAGTAATATTTTTATGAGGATTTCGTATTTTATACAGAATCTTCCAAGTTTAGGTATATTTTATACCTTAGGCTGCTATTTACTCATAAACTACTAATAATTCTCAAGCAAACTTAGCCGTTATAGTTTTCCTTGAAAGTTTGATATACTTACTACCATCCTGAATTTTTTAAAATTTTTCCACCCACCGGTTTAGATTTTAGAGGGGGGGGGACGCTCGATTTTAATGAAAATTTGCACTTTAAAGTTGAATATTTCGCAAACAAATCACTGAATCTAAAAATCGTCTCAGCAAACTCGTAAAAAATCACGCCCACTTTATGTCTATGGGAGGTAGGTACCTACCCTAAAAAAATATTTTTAAAATTGTGAGAACGTTCTACGGTGGGTCAGAAATCAAATGGTTCGACTGTAGTAGTCGGTAGCCATCCGTTTAGTGAATATGAACACGAAACCTTATCCTGTCGTGTCACCAAGTAACTTAGTTTTAGTGCTAGTTTTAGTCTTATCTATTTTATTATTGTAAGGTGGTACTTATGGAGCCAAAATAAAACTTTCTTTCTTTCTTTCTTCAAAACCCTAGAGGGGACCTATTCTTGTTCAGATACCTCACGAAAGAACGTAAAACTTCTTAGTAAATAAGTATTAATTGGTACTAATTTATTACTTCGTGTTGTAATTATACTCGAAATCGCGTCGGAATCGCAACTCTCGTTTCCAGATACGTTTTAATCCAATTCCAAACTTGCCACACGTCCAGAATACAATAATTCAACTTTGAAAATAAACAAACAACGTAATTGTGATGGTCTCTAGGCCCCAATGGAGTCCAGAGATTGCCGCCTAATGTTTTGCTTAGAAAAAGCTGAAAAATATGTGCATTAGCAAATTCACAAAAGTGTTTACGTGAAATTATCTTTAGCCTAATAATAAATGTAACTTTGTTTTTTTGTTATCTCTTTACACTTAAGCTAAGGCTAGAGTGAATAGGCTGTTACTGAACCAGTGAGATACACCTTTGGCCTCATTTGCACTTAACATCAGGTGTGGTAGGGGTCAATTACGGTCAGTTTTATGAAAAAAAAACTTAACCGATATAGATAAAAAATAATTTGCAAATAGTTACAATAGTAATAGTTAGTTAGTTAATTTTTATCCCGAAAATGGCATAGTTCCCGCACGATAGCCCGAAACGAATTTATTATTACGGGCCATCCATACGTTTAGTAGTTTATTACTACAAATACTAAAACAAAATAATAGCGATTTTCATAGTAGCAATTACATAAAGTAAATCATGAGCCAATTAAGTTTTTACTAATATATCTACACTTATTACGACGATATTATGATATTATACTCGCTTTCCATCAGGCGTTATTGTAGTCAAACGCAAGCCTATATTGTATAAAAAAAGTAAACAACAAACAAAAATAATGACGATATTAACTCAATTAACTTTTTTTTTTCAAAATAAGCGTTTGGATTACATTTCGATTTTGACTTTTATAAAGCGACGTTTAATCTCCAATAAGTAGTTTAACCTGCCCGTTTCCCAGCCCCACTGCGGTTCGGACTTTGTCAGCGGCGGCGTGCTACGAATAAACAATTTCTCCTGTTGTCAAGCAATTGAAATATTCAGTTTAAGCTTTGTTAAAATGCAATTGGGTTATTTGGTTAGCTAGGGTCCGCTCGATGAAAATTGGCCGGCCGGTTGGGTGGGAAATGTTGTAAGTATAATCTAATTTTTTTCGCTTTATCATAACATACTAATATATTCCTTTGTGATTGTTACAGATCCTCCAGTGGCCCAGATCTCCCTTCTCGAGCCAAGAGAAGCGCGTCTTCTCAAAGAAGACGAGAACGCAGCAATTCTCTGCTCAGCTGATGCTTCACCAGCTCCGAGTAACTTCACATTCTATAAAGAGGTACGTTTATCCAATCCATACTAACATCATGAATGCGAAAGTGACATTGTTGGTGTAGAAAGAAAGAAAAGACAATATTTTATTCACAACAACAAGACTCGTCAATAATCAATCAATAATTAATCATCATTAATCAATATCAATCATCAATATCAATACATATGCCATCTGTATTTCCGCTTACTACTCCTAAACCACGGAACGAATTTTTAAGCGATTTTCACAATTATGTAGATAATTTATTCTGGATTGTTTATGTACATGAAACATCCTAAGTAAAGTTTCGTAGATTTAAATAAAAACAAAATTTCGAGAACAAGTCGCACAAAAAAATACTTTCATGGCTTACGTAGCCTAAACCATAAGAGATACATATAAAAATGATGTAATTACTAGAGAATTATGATTCTTCTTAAATCCCATAGAAAGTTCCGCGGTAGCATAGCATATTTTATCTCTAACTGTTACGGTTGCCCATAGTATCCATTTCTTTTTTTTCTAAATTGTACCCGTGCGAAGCCGAGGCGGGTCGCTAGTATTATTACAAATAGACAACACGAAGGAGGACAATCGGACACTGGCTGGCTTGTTATAATGATAGTATCATCCCTTAAAATTGCATAGTTCCCGCAGGATAGCGATATACCTATTCTTTGTAGATGAATTCACGGGCAATAGCTACTGATACTCTTACAATGTAATACAATGCAATGATCCTTTATTGAACACCAACATCATCATCAGCCGGAAGAAGTCCACTGCTGAACAAAGGCCTTCCCCTTAGAACGCCACAATGAACGACAACTCGCCACTTGCATCCTGCACCGGTTTCCCGCAACTCTCACGATGTCGTCAGTCCACCTGATGGGAGGCCTGCCAACGCTTCGTCTTCCGGTTCGTGGTCGCCATTCGAGGACTTTTCTTCCCCAATGGTTATCTGTTCTTCGAGCGATGTGGCCCGCCCATTGCCACTTCAACCTGTATATTTTTCCAGCTATCTCGGTGATTTTAGTTCTTCGACGAATTTCCGTATTGCGGATTCTATCGCGAAAAGAAACTCCAAGCATAGCTCTCTCTATAGCTCGTTGCGTGACTCTGAGCCTCTCTAAAAGGCCAACAGTCAAGGACCACGTCTCAGCACCATATGTCATTACTGGCAACGCACTGGTCGAAGACTCTAGTATTCTAGGTACTGCGGAATATTGGACGAGAAGTGCCACAAAGTTTCCCGAACGCTACCCACATCATACATACCATGCAATTAAATAAGCAATAGACTCGTAGTGTGTGAAAGAGAATCCTTGCATTGTATCAGTCATCATTTTTAGCTTTTCTGTATCTTTTTAGCTTTACATTGTTGAGCACAAACTTCTAAAAGTGATTCGCGAGTGGCCCAGTGCGAATTGGAATTTTCTACAGCTGTAGTCTTACAATACTTTTCATCGTTGAAAAGCTTACAACATTGGACATTAGCAATAAAAGGAAAAAATACAAGTTTGTTGTATGGGAGCCCAACGGAGCGGAGTCTCAGTAATAGGGTTAAATAACATTTCGGCCATAAATTCCCAAAAACTCAGAAGTGTGAGCCCGGACTTAAACCTATAACTCTCTGCTTGAAAAGCCAGAGATTCTAGCACTAGGTTATCGAGGTTTATTTCTTCAATCAAATTAAACTGTCATCGGTTGTTCGCATGCAGTGTTAAAACGAAAGCAAACTGCTTCACAAGTAATTAATATAAAAGTCTCAAACGGCGAACGGTTTCAAGAATTTAATAGCAAACTAATAAGTTGAAACTACAGTTCTCTTGACGCTCGAGGGATGGGGTGATATTAAAATGAACTGGTAAGAAAACGGGTATTAATAGTAGATTGATAAACGAGGGTTGTAATTGATCATTTACACTCGAGTTGAACACTACATTTCATCACATATGCGAGGAAATAAAGGAAAACCGTTATAAATGTATACGCAATTTGTAACAGAGCGGAAGAAAATTTATTGCGCCAAACCGTCTTTTGTTTTGTTTTTAATGGCCTCGCGCTCTTTGGCTTTAGCACATTCAGCCAGTACTGGCCAGCAGCATTATGCCAGCATGGAGGTTTGGAGGTAAGTATTACGCATTACAACCTCCTTGTTTACCAGTTCGTGAATACAAAGGAGCACAATTCGATTTTTAAATTGACTTACATCCATGAAGATGTAAATCGAATTTACAACACGGATTTCAAGTTGAATGCAACTTACTTTCAGAGCTTGAGTGATGAAAAACTAATTACATAACGAAAGGCCAGGGTCTAAGGCCTTTCTATTTGATAAAAGGCATGGTGTTAAGTGTGTGTGTGTGTACCTATGTGGCAATGGGTGGGCCACATCGCTCCAAAAACAAATCACCGTTGGGGGAGAAAAGTCCTCGAGTGGCGACCACGAACCGAAAGACGAAGCGTTGGCAGCATCCCACCAGGTGGACTGACAACATCGTTAGAGTTGCGGGAAACGGTAGATGCACGGGGCGAGTGGTCGTTCAATGTGGCGTTCTAAGGGGGAGGCCTTTGTTCAGCAGTGGACTTCTTCCGGCTGATGATGATGATGATGATGATGTGTCAAGTTAAGCAGTGGAACTTGCATAGATAGATAATGTTGATGATGATTAAGACAGATGATTTAAGGCAATCAGGGAAGCGTAGCTGATGGTTTAAATTTACTTTGGTCCACATACAAATAAACAAGTCTTGTTTTGAAAGTTTAATTTTGAATACAAGCTTTTTGCTGGCTGTATTTTTGGGGCTGTGATTACATTGTCATCCAATCTACATAATTATTATGTATACCAAATTTCAAGTTAATCCGACCAGGTAAAGTGGATCAAAAATAGCTTGCAAACATTGCTACAAAAAAGTTACAATAAAATTAAAACACTGAAAAAAAAACTTAATTACACAAAAATCTATAAAAATCACACTAACAAATTATTAAAATAAACTATACATTAAATCAAATTACAAATTTAAACAATACAAAAAAAAATGTCTAACGCAACTTACCAAAGTAATAAAACAACCCACCCCGCATCGTTCCCGGCGCAAAAGAACAACCTCTGCACCAGAAACGAGCCGGAGCGGGAGTCCAAACCGCGCTCTCGCAATTCCGCCCCACTTCCCCACACGGTTTCCCACTTTCCCATTTTCAAAAGTCTATAAAAAAAACTTTTTCACACCTCTCCTTCAGAAAAGTAACTTTTCCTCCCTGGCGAGAGGGAGCAAAGTGCAACTTTTCTGTTCAAGGCTTTTCTAAGTGTTTTATTGCAAATGCCATTTTTTGAAGTTGATAATTGTAAAGCCACGCCATTTTCTATGCCGGTTATTCTTAAATAATATTTAGTTTTTTTTTTCAAGCTACTTAATGTTCGGTGTGAAAAGTTGTATGAGCCACTCGGGAGCAAAAATATTTTCATCTTGGGCGTTAACACTTGAATCCCTCATTACGCTCAGGATTCTACTTTAGAATCCCTCGCTACGCTTAGTATTCTATTGTAGAATCCTTCGCTACATTCTGGATTCAATTTCCGCCCTCGCCGCAAATACACCATTTTGCTCCCTTGTGACACAAATAACTATTTTTTTATGTTTTTCCTCGATAAAATTAAGTATAAATTCCCCATTTTAATATGTGCTCTTTATACAGACACACTGTTTATACTGTTGCTACCTTAGCAAAACACTTACCCGAATACAACAAGATGAGCTTCACTTTTCAAAGCAATCTAGGATTAAACAGGGGCACTTTTCAAGTCCCCACAACGAACTAAGAGTATCTACCCTCATCACTATGTCTGTCTTTCTGTCCGTCCACGTGTCACACCCATTTAACTGGAAAACTACGGGCGCACTCAGTGAGTATATTCCTCCATTGATATGTACATTCGAAGAAACTGTATCGCGTAACCAAAATAAAAAGCCGTGGTGGCCTAGTGGTTTGACCTATCACCTCTCAAACAGAGGATTGTGGGTTCAACCTCCGGCTCGCACCTCTAAGTTTTTCGAAATTCATGTGCGATATTACTTAGTATTTGACAACTTCTAATTTTGCCATATCTTAATATTATTATGAAAATATAGATTAACAGATAGTGTTTAGCGAAGAGAAAATTTAAATCGGTTGAAAATTGGATTCATAGTGATTTTTTTAAAAATCTATATAACTGTCTCTTTCTTAAACGCTTTTCTCTATGCAGCAAGTATGGCGGTACTGGCGTGTGACAGATGCCAGTATGTCTTTCTCTGTCTAATCTTGAATTTCAAACCTTTATAACTTTGTTATTTGTAAAGGTAGCTTAAAAATTGTTTTTCTATTCGATAACAGGCATTGTGTACTTTTAATTTATAAAACATATACAAAATAGTCAAATACCGTATTTACCACGAGCTTTACGGCGAAGGAAAACATCGTGAATTCAATGGTGTGTGTGAAGTTCCCAATTCGCCCTGGGCCCGCGTGGGTCGACGGCCCAAGCCCTCTCATTCCGAGAGGAGGCCTATTTATAGGCTGGGATGATGATGATTAATACTCGTATAATCTATACTTTTAGAGTTTATCAATTTTTTGATATATATTTTTTTTTTTCAAGTATTATCTCAATATCTTCTATATCACACCATAGCATCCCTTCCGTGACTAAAAGGATACTCAAATGTGTACATAATGCTAGTAAAGCGATTTCCTATTCACTTTGAACGGAAGTTTATACCGGTATGCGAACATTCCGTATATAAATGTGGTTTTAGCATGTGGTCTGAATTTTAAATAAATCATTCGGATTATAGTGAAACCGTGGGTAGAAAAACTGAGGTATTATTTTAATAAAGCTCTCACGCTTGATTCGTTTTTGTTTTTAACCTCCGACCCAAAAAGGGGAGTTATGGGTCATTCTAGGTACTTTTTAGTGCATGATTTTGGTTTCCCGGAAGAAAGTGTTTGATTTTTATATTTGTAAATTATTAATTTTTTGTTTATATAAAAAACACATTTAATACCGCACTAATGATCCTAGTAACCAAAGTAAAAAATATTTTACCTATTTTTTTTTTTACAAGTAACAAAGTTGTCATTATAAGCAAAAGAGCAGGGACAGTAACAAAGTTGTCATTATAAGCAAAAGAGCAGGGACAGTAACATTATTGTACATTTGCATACTCGAGGCTATACATTCTAAAAATAACTAGCCTAACCTACAAAAAGTTGAAAAAACCCCGGTTTTGTCACTTCAAAGTTCAATATCTCAAAAACGGCCGAACCGATTTTGATAAAACATGCCTAAGAACCATCGTTAAAAAACCTGCTTTCAAATATATACAATCGCATTCAAATCGGTTCATCCGTTTAAGAGCTACGGTGCCACAGACAGACAGACACAGAGACACACATAGCGGTCAAACTTATAACACCCCTCTTTTTGCGTCGGGGGTTAAAAAAAGCCAGTGTCAAATATCGAGACCTATTCTGTGCTTATATTATTTTTATTAGCTAGTGTAAGTTAAAACGCATTACGAATAATAAAATTTCAAGATGACCCTTGTTAGTTTGACGTCAATATCTGCTTGTCTGTCTGTCTGTATGTGGCGCCGTAGTTATCAAACAAATGGACTAATTTTGATGAGGTGTTTTTTATTGAAAAGCGAGATTTGTGAAGCAGTGGTTCTTTGCTATGTCTCATTAAAATCGGTTGAACCTTTTTGAGATATTTTAACTCGTAATATCTGGGGGTTTTCAGCATTTTTGAGATGGTAAGGTAAATGGATGGTAAGGTGGGTTATGATACGCAATCTTTTTTAGGTTAATTCAGCTGACATCGATTTTATAGCTTGTAATTCCTCATGGTAAGATCTATGTAAGATAATAACGTAGTAGGTAGTACTGAATTACCTAGTATCACCGATGATTTGCTATTTACTTAAGGGCGAACCAAACTATTTCTCGCATTTCTTGCATTCATTTTATCCCTTGCTGTATTACTATAGTAAGGGGCTGTTTCACCATCCATTGATTAGCGCTAACCGACGATTAAATGTGATGCCGTCTCCGTCTATTCGAACAAAACAAATAGAGACGGCATCACACCTAACCGCCAGTTAACACTAATCAATGGATGGTGAAACAGCCCCTAAAGCTTTAGTTTTGACAACAATAGGACACAGACAATAAGATGTACAAAGGCGAACTTATCCCTTAAAGGGATCTCTTCCAGTTAAACTTTGAACGATTGACAGGATGTCAGACACAAGAGTAGACACTACGAGCACAATGAAAATATAAAAGAACTTTTTCTCAAAAATGTCCGTTAAAGTTGACATTATTCTTTACATATCAGAAGGTGAAGTGCATAGTTTATGGTCAGCGAAAAATTAAAAAGTTAAAAAGGTTGCAGGCGCGCTAGCTCGACAATAATGAATTAGCGCGCCTGCAATCAGTCACATTTTTTTTTGTTTTAAGTCAAATAGGCCTTGGAAATGTTGGTACAAGTCGTATACAGCCAAGTCTAATGGCCAGTATCTGATATTTTGTGGGAACTCCGGACTTTTTCTATTGGGTCTGAAATAGCTTGTGGTGTTTTCGGTGGAAAAATACACCTGCAGTTTATTTTTAATTAAAAAAGGCGGGAAAGCATAAGAAAAATATTGGAATAAAATTAAATTTTATAATATATTTTGAGAAAAAGTTTATTCTATTTCAGAATTATTAACCATTTTTGAGAAAAGCTTTATATTAGTCTCGGCTGGAATAGCAATTGTTGGCTTCGTATTAGTTAAACGGACTCGCAAGCTCGTCCGTTTAATACTCATACTCAGCCAGCAATTGCCTACTTCCAGGCCACGACAATAATCTACTATTAATTTAACTCAAACAATGCATTATAAATACAAATACACAAACCGGGTGCAGCCTGTAATATGAGCAAATGATTAAAACATAGATCGTGCTCGTCCAACTGAACAACATTAGTTCACCGACTTTCAAAAATAATGGAGTTTAGATTTTTCTTTTTTAATACAAATTCCGACGACTTGGTTGAGATCGCGGGATCGCGGTGGATGCGAAAAGCACAAAACCGGTCTGAATGGAGAGCCTTGGGGAGGCCTATGTCCAGCAGTGGACGTCTTTCGGCTGACATGATGATGATGATGAATACAAATTAAATCCATCCATCCCAGCCTATATACGTCCCACTGCTGGGCACAGGCCTCCTCTGAGAACAAGAGTTAGTGAAGAACAGGTTAGTGCAGGTTTCCTCATGATGTTTTCCTTCACCGTAAAGCTCGTGGTAAATTCCAAATGTAATTCCGCACATGAATTTCGAAAAACTCAGAGGTGCGAGCCGGGGTTTGAACCCACGACCCTCTGCTTGAGAGGCGATAGGTCAAACCACTAGGCCACCACGGCTTTACTGACGTCGCCTGTCACGCTAAAAACATCAAGCGCTTTGCATTAAGTACATTGCTTCTTCGAATAAACTTTAGTGTAATCAAAATTAAAAAACTAATTATTTTTAAAAGTCACTGAACTAATGTTGTTCAGTTTGACGAGTATGATCTACGTTTTAATTATTTGCTCATATTACAGGCCACATCCGGTATACACACTCATCATCATCATCATCATCATCTCAGCCTATATACGTCCCACTGCTGGGCACAGGCCCTCAGATCAAGAGGGCTACACACTAATACATAATAATAAAGATCTTCTTCTTCGTCGTTTCACTCTTGACAGAGTGGTCGTGGTCATCATTTTCTAGGTGCTGGTAGCAAGCTTAACAATCCGCCTCCATTCCTCCCTGACAGCCTTCCTTATGCTTGCGTGTAGTGGTCCTTCTATTGCTGCTTTGACCTGGTCTGTCCATCTCATAGGCGATCTTCCCCTGGATCACAAGTCGCTCCATAGCTGAGTCTCCTTTACGACATATGTGTCCGAAAAAAGTAAGGATGCGAGACTGCACTATGGACGATAGACGCTGTTTAATGCCGAGTTCTTGGAGTATGGACTCATTGGTACGGAATTCAGTCCATGTACACTGTAGATACACGTTTACTTGTAGTTCGTACCATAGAAACAAATCCCAAATCGTCTCTAAGAAACAAAATATTGCGCGGCAGGTCATGAGTTTTTGAAAAATAAGAAAACTAGTTTTTTACCACGTATAAATAATAAATATCACGGGACAATTCACACCAATTGACCTAGTCCCAAAGTAAGCTAACGTATACACGTTACATTTTTAAAATATGTATTTGTTTGAGTAATAAGAAGAAAATAGCCGATGTGTTTCGCCCCCTTCCCAATATCCACATTGATTAGCGCTAAAAACTCAGTAACCCATTAAACAATAAGGTCACCTGAAAACCACAATAAGCGGACGGCTCTGTCGTTTACGTCATTTCAGACTTGCATCTAGTAATTGCCGCAGCACTTCACGCAAATACAAACTTAGCGCTAACACGTACATACACCTAAATCCTGCCTCGCGTGACACTCGCGACTTCATAATGAGTTTATAATTAATACTTCAAGAATTCAATTTGGAAGAAAATTGTAATTTTGTGTGAAGCGATTAGTTTATATAACAGGGTAGGGCGTGATTAAATTGGTTGTTATGGAAAAGGGTCTAAAAGAAAGTTACGTTTAAGTGTCATGTTTTTAATTTCTAATTGTTTTGTGGCGTTTGTTTTCCGTTATGTTTTTGGAATAATCATGTATGTTAGGAAGAACATATGTGATTTTCCCACTAACGTCAATAAGCCAAAGGCTACTAGAAACACAGGGAAGCTTAAAGTTCCATCTTACAGACTGGCTAAAACCAAAAAGTCGTTTCTGGGAAATTGAATACGTTTTTATAATAACATTTCAAAAAATATTACAAATAAAACGGATACAAATTCAGATCTATTGTTAATATCTAAGGCGTATTATAAAGTTAATGATTATATCATGGACAGGGATATTTGGAAATAATTCCGATCCGCATTAGCGATCCCTTCAAATAGCGAACCTACTGTGTTAGAAATAAAGTTGTGTTAAGTAAATACTTGTGATGTATAGATATCAATAATAATATTGTAAATCTGTTTAAAAAAATATATATACCTCGTTGAGTTTCTTGCCGGACTCTTCTCAACAGAGGTTTTTCTGAACCGGTGGTAGTTTTTTTTTGACATTCATAAGTGCTTATTATAGCCTAAATTTGACTTTGACTTTGTTACACTGCTTAGTTCTATATTCACCAATGCGATATTTTAAAATCTTGCAAGTTGACTTTGATCCACCTACTTTCAGTGCATCGATTAACGTTTAGTACCTTTACAATTCATTTCTTGCCTTGTCAGCGGGATTATCATCCCGTACATCCAAATGGCAACTAAAATCTAAATTAAGATTGTTTTTTTGGAATCTTTTTGTATTTTTTATTTCAATTCCAAATTTTACTTTTTTTTAAATAATTTGGTATTGAAATAAAAAATACAAAAAGATTCCAAAAAAACAATCTTAATTTGATTGCTTAGTAACGATATCTCTTGTCCGGGTGAGCGGTTAGTTCCAATGGAGTGCCGAAAAAGTTTCTCGATGAGGGCTACGGCATAGATGTCGCTAGCGTCACTGCTTAAGTGGCTAAAATAAGAAACAAACAAGCTGAGATATGAGGTGCATAGGGGAAATTCGTGTCGGTACCGTTGACCATCAGTGGTGTAGCGGTATAGCACGCGGTACGGAATACCGAGGACCTGGGTTCGATTCCCAGTGATGGTCTTATTTTTCTGGTTTTTCTGTGCATCTATATTTCAGTTTGTATTTTTAACTAAAATCTATTTATACAAGGTGGTACCAAATAATGTGATGATACTTAAAAACAGGTGTTACTGTTTAGTGTTGCTTACACTGAACAACTTTCTCCAAGGAACATAGGTCGACTAACGAAAAAAAATATTCATACTCCCATACAAAATGTATTGGTTACCTGACCGACTTATTATGGAAAGGCGAAACAAAAATTCGTTTTTCTACCTATGTTCCTTGGAAAAAGTTGTACAGTTTAAGCAACACTATCACTTGTTTAAGTATCATCACATCATTTGATACCACCCTGTATTATATTATAGCACTAGCCTTTACTCTCGGTTTCGCTCCCATAAACCATTGGGTCTGATGAGGAGTTTACGAAATTCTAAATAGTCCTTTTTAACATTACTTAAAATAAGCCAGTGTAAATTTTCATTCCACTTTATTTACTTAACGGTTACCGAAAATTAAAGACGTCTCTATTAGAGACCATCTAACAATCTTGTTAGAATATATTAGCGAAACAATAGGATGTGTTACATACCAATCCATACTAATATTATAAATTCGAAACGTGTTTGTATATTTGTCCTTCTTTTGGACGACGAATCGAAACGGAGCCATGGATCGACGTTATTATTTGGCATAGATTTTATGGGCCAGAGAGTGACATAGGCTTCTTTTTATCCCGGAAAAATGCACAGTTCCCAAGGGAAAAGCGCGCGATAACCGAATTCCATGCGGGCGAAGCCGCGGGCAAAAGCTATTTGTTTACGGTATATTTGAGTGTGATAAATTGATAACACACAATGCATAGCATTCAAATAATATTAATAGGATATTTTTTGTTACAGGACCACCTAATCCGCGATGATCCGATCGCTGGCATATCAGTAGAAGGCAACACGCTGATTTTCAGAGGGCTCAGAAGACATCACTCAGCCCGGTACCGGTGTAGGGCGAGAAACTCAGAGGGAAGTGCTCTGAGCGAACCGCTGAACTTCAGTGTGCTGTGTTAGTACATTTTCTTAGTCTATTAAAGCTTCCCCCACCTAGTCAAAGGTCTTGTGTCTATTTTCGCCACTCGTTTCTGTTGAGATCGTAAGCTTGCCGGTGTACTTAATTAATACATATGCGTTCAAATCTTCGTATCAACTGTTACTTGTCTAACTTCTATTTTCCATGATGCTTCCGTACTCAGGTTACGCCTATAAATTGTAAAAAAGCGAGTCTAATCTAAGACTTCTATATGTTTTCATTATCCATGGAAAAGTTCACTAATGGTCTTCTTACTATCGTAACTTGTACATCACAGGCGACGCCATCTGTAGTATTATTTCAAAACCTCCCATTCCAATAACGGAAGCTATAAAACTAGTAGATTCTGTAAGATGGTGCCACTAGTTACACCCAAGAATGCAAGATGGCGCATGTTATTTGTTCTTCTTCGTAAATAAATCGAACACGAAACAAGATCGCTGAATCAATTATCCCACCTTCCTCAACCAACTGGAAGGAACCGAGATCCCAACAGTTGGATGACCTCATCTTCATCATCATATCAGCCGTAGGACGTGCACTGTTGGACATTGGCCTCCTCCAAAGACCTAATAACCCGCAGCTTCAACGGTCATCCGTCCATATCGTTGGTGGACGCATGACGCTGCGCTTGTCGATCCGCAGTCTCAATTCGAGAACTTTGATGACTTTGGTCTTCTTCTACAGCCAGACCAGAATGTTCAGCTGGTAGCGTGGTGCAACAGTTGGCTGGTGCACCCGGTGGCGAGGTTCGAGCTCGCTGCTCCGTTTCTGCACCCTCCGTTCACGACGCTGGCCCGTTGAGGTTCTACTGGACGTATAATGGGACTAAGGATGTTCTGCCTGTATGTATCTTAATTTCAATATATAACTTTATATAAATTATCTTTATTGCACATACACGATAACGGCCAGATTGTAGCGGTCAGGGAACACAATAGCAGGCGGGGAGTGTTGCTTCTCAGCTGTCCGGATTACAAAGGACGAGCAAAAATGATTTATACGTATTTATATTTATAGGGATCTATATATAATATAAATTCTAAGAAACCGGTGGAATAAGACCGTGTAGTTCAAATGCACATTCTCCAAAAGCCTATTAGATTGCTTGTTTTGAGGGGTGTTCAGTCAGACTAACCCAACCATCTGCGAAAGAATTCCTGATTACCTGATTAGTTTTAAAATCTTTTGAATGTTTTTTTTTTAAATAGTATATTGTCGATTTCACTTTGTCAGATACCAGCATCAAACGTAACAGTGATGGGCTGGAGCAGTACAGTGGTGCATGGTCTTCCACCGGACACCGGTGAAGACCTGGGTTGGCTGGCATGCTGGGCCAGCAACGACGTCGGAAACCAGCGCGAGCCGTGCCTGTTCAGGATAATGCCTGCTGGTATGGTGGTTATTCAGCACACGGAGTATAAGACGGATATTACAATTTATAAGAGAGAGAGACAGAAGAATATAATAATGGAAGAAAAAATAAATAAAATGATTATAGAATATTAATAAAGACATTTCCTATCTGGTAGATGTTTTGCTATAGTTAGATTACTGCTTAAAAAAATTGTTTTTCGTTATAAGAAGTGAATTAAAATTGTAAAGAAAGCGAGTTTCTTCATTTATTTATTTCTTGGATATATTATCTATCTCTGTTAAATGAACTTGTATTTACTTACAACATCTTGTAAAATTATTTTTATGAAAACAGAATACTTCATTTAAAAGGTGACGAAAATTAAAACAAATAGAGTCATACTTAGAAGAAATTACGATAATTTTTCTGTGATCAACCAGAGTAAATAATATTAATTTTATAATGTTTTCTGTAATCAGCCCTTCAAAAAAAGACATTCCCCTCTGCTCTGTTTTGAATAATCAACTAATTTTAGACTGTTATTAGTTAATACAAAATTGACCACTGTCAGGGGCTCATCAAACATCATTGTCTCTGTGATCAATCATCTACATACACATCGCATTTTTCCAAAAACTATCCCTAATTTCCAGCCCTCCCTGAACCCCCAATCAACTGCGAGCTCGACAACTCCCTCCTCCGCTGCGAGCCTGGTCACGACGGTGGGCTCCCCCAGCATTTCCTCCTCGAGGTCCTGGAGGTACGGCCGACAGAACCCGTGGAACACAATGAGATCGCGACGCTGAACGATCAGGTGAGCGCGGCGATGTGTGTCGTGCTTGTTTTATATTTCTACTGGCGTTTCAACCACTACAATACCTTGTTGCAAATGTAGAAGAAATGATCAACAATATGGCCATTGCCGTGCAATGAGGGCTATCGGTTTTTGTCTTTCTAGATGGCGCCACTGTTGCGCGAGGTTTTAAGTGTGGCTTTCAAAATCTGGTATTACGGGCGTGAAAACAAAGTTTAGATTAAAATCATATCTAATACACCTTAAAACCGTACCATAAAAATATCGAGCAACCACAGTGTTGCGTAGTCCCGTTTTGTTCGGAAAAAAATGGAGACAAAAGTTTCCGAAAGACAAAACTGTCTCAAAACACAGACATTCATTGCCCCGTAACGCATAATTGCCATAATTAATTTCAGGTACTTAATGCAAAATATTCACAAAATTATTCTAATTATAAATAAACCCGCGTAGCTCACCCAAAAACTATGAGATGTGAGATTTCGGAGACCTCACGCTATACTAGCGCCTCTAGCGGCAAATTCATACGCGATAGCTCTCATTTTGAGTCGATTCTAGGGTTGGCAGTTGGTAGATAACGCCGCAGCAGCGCGCCACCAGCACTAGCGTCGCCTACCTTGCTGCCTACTCAATGCACGCCGTAAGCTAGGGCTCATCGTCGTTATATCAGCCGTAGGACGTCCACTGTTAGACACAGGCCTTCAGACCTCCAGTTGCTCCGGTTGGAAGCAGCCTGCAACCACCGTGACCCGCGGCTTTAACCAAGTTATCCGTTCATCTCGTTGGATGTGAAAGCTGTTGCTCATTTCTTCAATAAATGCAACAGGTAACTGGCGGTTGAAACGCAGGTAGAACCACTCTTGTGTGCAGCGCGGTCAATGACTTCCGTGTTTTCTTTAACTCAGTGGACTAAACACTAAACAGTGTGATTTTCTTGAAGCTGACGTTTAGCTTCAACAGGCCATGTGTTTGTGAGCGGGCGGGTGTAATAAAATGTAAAGAATCGAATTTCATTTACTTTCAGTGATCAGATTGTCCTGTAATTTGCTGTAAATATATAAATTTGATGGTGCTGGAGGAATAATCTTGCATTTAGAAAAAAACACATCATTGCTGTAGGTGTTATCGTGTCGTTCTTAAGTTTCACGCATAAAACAATCATAAGTTATGCATTAAATAAAGTTTGCAATGTAGAAATAATAAAATGCTCTATGCGACATTCTACTAAATTTGTGTGTCTATGTTTCCGTGTGTGGCGTTAAAACTTCCTTGTGCCATTTAATTTATTTTCATAATCAAACCTAGTATCGTATTAATCTTCATTCACTTCAGGGCACCTCAGGTCGAGGTCCTACGGAAGCAGTGTACCGGGCCAGTAACGACGCCCCGCAGTTCTCTCTCGACAATTTGTCTCCTGGACGCTATACATTACTGGTCTACTCTGAGACACCAAGAGGCAGGTCCCCTAGAGCAGCAGCGTTGTACAGCGTGTCTATAAGAAACAACGATAACTTGGACAGGCCTGGTAAGTATTGTTTATGTTTTCACAGTTTTCAATAAAATTAAATTAATTGCTTAGTAAAAATTCGACAAGTTTATTTTTTTCGGGTCATTTGGTTGGTGTCATTCAATGCACTTATTTAAAGCATATTTTTATGCTCTGTTAAAATACCGTTATGGTTATTTTATCAAAGTATTTATTTAGTTTTCTTAATTAAATGAGTAAATTTCGAAGATTTAGAAGTTTTCATTAATCTTGATTGAATAATAAATTCCAATTTCGCTTATTATTATTAATTCTGAAACTTGGGAAATTTATCGGTTTTACTAACATCTTGAATCCCACAGTTTTGCTAATAATTGTTACGAAAAATGTAAAGCAAACTTTATTTTGGCAATCCTAAAAATAACCCTGGAAAGCTGCAACGTAAACCAAATCATACAGTGTGTTACTGGTAGCCAAGTAAGGGAGGTTAAAATAACGTATTTCTGAAACTTAACCATGACATTAATTTAATTAATAAACTAAAATTCAGACTTTGTTACCTTTCTAACAAAATTATAATTGCCAGCAATGTACAGCAAAGTAAATTGACAAATATGTGTAAATGAGAGATACATTGTTCTTATTCGTCTCCGAAGAATTCGTTTATCATGCACGAGCGGGAATCATACAATGTTCCAAGATAAAACTATCCCATGCCCTTCTCAGGGTCTCAAACTAGCTCCATACCAAAGTTCATCACGATTGGTTAAGTACTTTAAGTGTGAATTTGCCGCTTTTTCCCAACTTTTTAGCCACTTATAGCCAGACTCTACCAGAAGTATAATTTTGCTGTGGCACAGGGCATATAAATTTTGATCATGCTATATGTGCCATAGGCCAAATAAGTGGTCTATCAATTTTTAAACAAATTCCTATCAAATGAATATGTCGCTAAAGTCGAACTTTCAAGTTGACAGACACGTCTATTGGCATTACCTATTGTTTAATGACATGCTAACGATTATCTACTTTAGGGTGGTAGACCACATATTTAGCTGATGGTACCTACATACGGTGTACATTAATGTCAATCTATCAGAAATTATTTGACTGTACAAACTTGTATTTTGATTGTACAAACGTCAGTGACTAAAGTTACACATGTATAGTGTTTTTAAAGAAGGCATATTATGCTGAGTTGAGTTTATTAGGCTTTTTTTAGACGACCAGATGTGATGGCCTAGGTGGTTAGAGAACCTGACTACGAAGCTTGAGGTCCCGGGTTCGATTCCCGTGTCGGGGCAGATATTTGTATGAAAATACGAATGTTTGTTCTCGGGTCTTGGGTGTTTAATATTATTATGTATCTATCTATATCATTATATTTATCCCTTGCTTAGTACCCATAACACAAGCTTACTTTGGGACTAGATCAATTGGTGTGAATTGTCCCGTGTTATTTATTATTATTTATTTATTTATTAAAACTTTCTGTTTCTACTAGGTTCCTTGCAAACCATGACGCCAGCTCCCCCGACGTCAACTGCCGGGGACAACAGTGTGGCGTTGCTTGTTGGAGCGGCTTTGAGTCTAATTCTACTGACTATATTGACGACATTATGTGTCGCTCTTGTGGTTATGTGCAAGAAAAAGCATCCGCGCCAGGACCCTGAACAAAGGTGAAAAATTAAAATAATTTGTCTAGTAATTGTAGTGTTAGACTCTGTTTCTGTTTGTTTCGGTCGAATAGACGGAGACGGCATCACATTCATCCGTCAAATAAAATTAATTAAAGGATGGTGAAACAGCCCCTAAGACTATATAACTAAAACCCTTAGTTATATTTTTGGACAGTCAATGGAACTGAAATATTAGTGATACTGGTGTCATATTGACATTCCATACATCTGCCAACTGGTCACAGTGAAATTCATTATGAAAGGGCGCTTCAGTTTCCTCAAATCGTGCTTACCGTTATTATGTTTTTATTTTAAGCTTTTCAAGTACTGATAAATTTGTCCGTTAAGTAATAACAGTTATTATCATTCTATGTTTAAAGAAATTATGCGTTTTGTTTTGTTTATATTTTTTCATTTTTTTTTATCTCTTACCTACAATTTTGTTTTTGTAAATTATAGCAGAAATAAAATATAAAATAAGTATATCTAGGGTTGGGAATCAAACCCAAATTCTCATCTGAATACTTAGATAAGACTTTAGCCAGCTTTAAAGTTAACATTACATTTATTTATTGCATAATGGCAAATTATTATACCCGTGTTCGTGATTTCCAACTACAATAATCCTAATATTTTGCAGTACAATCCTACGCAGAAACGTAGGGGTTTCAATGTACGGTGGCTCCACGATAACCCCTAGCGTAGTCCCAACCGTCGTGGTTAGGGGGCATAGGGGGTCCAGGGTCCTGGCTGCGAGGTGGTCTGGGGTGCTGGATGATGCTCCGCTAACAGTTCTGGCTTTGGATTCCAGGAGCCATGGTAAGTGAAGTAGAACAATAATGTTTTTGTCAAATTTTGATTTTGATTTTACCTATCCCACCCGAATTATACAATTCATTAGACAAACTAAACGTCAAAAATTGAGTTTTTTTTATTCAGACAGACTAGACGCGGCCTTAAATGTTAACTTCGATATCAAGTAACGTGCACGATTTGATAATTCGATTTCTCAGATAAGAAATTTGTTTTAACGAAATAGTTCATATTTGAGCCGGTCATCATTTTTGGGCTTTGAACGCATTATAGAATGTTTATGACATGTGTGGTTAAAAGGCTTACTACCCCTCTATATTATTATACTTAGAATAATCAGAATATGTAGTGCAATTATAGAATATAATGTCTTTATGATGATGATTAAACACAATATTTACTTATCAATTGATAGATCTGGTACACGGAGATTAAACGGTACAAAATTTTCTATTCCTGTAGCTAGCTTTTCATAAAAGTCAAATATTTCTGTCTGATGATATAAGGTTTGTATTTACATAAAAATTGACAATTGTGATGAGATAAATTCCTTATTTGATAGGCCAAACCTGGGTGCAGCTTCCATTGGTTTCACTGTCAAAATTGGAATCCAATTCGACAAACAATGGTAAAAATATTCATTTTATAAAAGGTCAACAAGTAAATTTAATAAATTGCATGCCTACACCTTTGTCAATAGAAACCACAGCTCGTTGAAAAATTGCACTGCATATTCCGATCATGGTATGATTTACTAACATGAGAAGCACTTAAATAATCTAAACCTTGAACTAAGTCTGCCGTAAGATATTCACATACATATTTAGAATAAGATACACGAGTCACTCACGTAATAATAGCCGAGGTACATATTTTAAACAGATCCGTAATTTAAGTAGAGCTCGAACAGAAATACAATCATGAATTTCGCTTCAGCATTTTAACATCTTATCGACAGCGGCAAAAACTACCCCCACATCTTCAATAAAGTTATTATTTTCACTCTTAGAGTTGCAAACTTCACTAACCTCGATCTCTTGTCTCGTCCACACCAACCACTTACGCAGTACGTAAAAACGTCTCGAAAGCACTGACCATCCACTGTCACTTTTAAAATATGGATGACGGCTAGAGAAATTTTATGTTTCAGATGATTTGGAAAGCCACAGTGAAGATCACCAAGAGACTGAGTTCACGAAGAGCATGGATGATATGGAAACACAAACAGAATCTTAAATAGTCTCCAATAAAGGAAAAGAAGAAGTTGTAGCCATTGAGCCTTTAGAATCCCAACACCAGCTGAAAAACTGACTGTTAGCCAAAATTATTTGAATATCGATGATACGAAATATGCAATGGAAGAAAATGGTTCAGACTCTATCCAATTTGTTCTAGGGCTTGTGACACGCTGATCGTTTATTCTACTATATTTACGTTACCAGATTCACTTAAGCGTTACGCACGTAGCAATATTAGAACGCCTAATAATAAATTACATACCTAAGTGAGATATTCGTATCTGCAGAAAATATGGGTATTAGACTGTTTCTCAAAAAGTTGTCCATTTTCAAGTTATATTATATTAAAATAATATATAAACGAAAAAATATAAAATAATAATCCTGGCGCTATTTCAACACAAAAAAGAAGTAAAATTGTGTTTAAATGTATACAAAACCTTGTGGTAAGGGTGATAAAAAGTCAGATAATCTTTGTTGTTGGATCCAATACAAAGTTTCGATGTAGTTACAAAATTATGATTTTTTCCTCACAAGACTTCGTGACGTTTTCCTGACGTCAAGAAATTTTGGATGTTTTATGCAGTTTATGTTTTATGATCTCGACCTTAGTGTTGATAATTTCTTGACAAAACTGATTTCTTGTCAATTTCGTGACGGAACAACTTTTTGAGAAATATATCCTGTTTATAACGAAGGGGTTTATAGCACTTTTCAACCACTTTGAGGAAATAATGATAATAATATAGATATACTTAATTCAGGTTCAGAAATAACAGTTTTCCTTGACCATGTAACTAATCGAATTGATAATGTTGAATTCATTCCTACTATCTGGATCATGTTACATCAATTAAACTAGCTTAATATTTATTAGGAAGATTCTGTGTATGAAAATATATATAATGATGATTGTGATGATGTTAATGTTTTGTTTTTAGAGTGTAGCCAAAGACTTTTAATGTAAATGATAGTTTTACATGAGTGCACAAATCTAAAGTCTATACTGTACCTGACCGTAACAAAGTTGTTAATCCAGTTCTCGATGTAAACCTTGCTGCTCTGCATTCATGCAAGACATCTACGTCTGTGAGAGACATATATTTTCGTGATATACGTTGGTTTATGGACAAGCGGCAAGGGATATCTTTATCAACACTTAAGTCGCGATGAGACTCAAATTCACTACAAATTTTTATACTTACAAATCTAAGTCGATTTCTGATGAAACTTAGCTTTTAAGCTAGCTTTAAGCCAGGGTGAATCAGTTTATCTGTATGGGTGCTATGCTGCTACAGAGACATAAACAGATACTCTTTGTATTAGCAGAGTAATTCGTTTTGACGATAAAAGTATCATTAGAAATGAAGTGGCCTTAAAGATAAATAAATAAATAAAACATAATGTTTTACATTTTTATGGTTTTAGACGCAGTTGCGGCATTAGATTGGTGCATAAATATTTAGGGAATCTAAGAATTCTAGAATTAGATTAATGATGTTATGCATGGTTCAGTATTATTTATTAGTGATATTCTTAAGTAGACTTAAAATAGTTGCAATTGTTTCCAAAACAAGCTTTAGATTGATTAGTAAAATATGTGTTCTGTATGTGCCACGTAGTATTTAGAATTGGAATAATATTTTTTAGGATTTATGTACCATCAGCCAAATATGTGGTCTACCACCCTAAAGTTGATAATCGTTTGCACGTCATAAAGCAATAAAGCCAATAGACGTGTCTGTCAACTTGGAAGTTCGACTTCAGCGACATATTCATTTGATAGGAACTTGTTTAAAAACTGATAGACAACTTATTTGGCTGATGTTTCATACAGACCATTAAAAAACACAAATTAAACCTGAATATTTCTATATTTGGGCAAATACGATATTTGACTAATACAATATTTGACACACACTACAAAATTCGTTTTATAAATAAAATCGTGTTATCGAGCGAAAAAACTTTTGTTACACTATCTGTACATATAACAGAGTTGCAAAGGTTTGACATTCAAGATTAGACCAAATATCCATACCTACTTACTGCACGCACAGAGAAGCGTTTTGGAAAGAGACAGATGTATAATATACATCTACACGAAATTCCTAGGCATATCGTAAAATGGCGCCATTTCATGAATAGGCTAAGCGATATGCCTAGTGACGTTTAGGCAGATCATGAAATTCCTAGGCATATCATGAAGCGCCGCCATTTCATGATTTGGCTAGTTTAGGCAGATCATGAAATTCCTAGGCGTATCATGAAACGCCGCCATAATATCGGTTCTGGCACTTCGCCGGCTGCTGTCGTGGCACGCTCGCTTCGCTCGCTCGGCTCGTGCGTTGTGGTCATAATTCATACTAACCAGTTTTTTTTTTTTTTGGCATATCACGATGTACCCGGTATAGAGCTAGGAATATCGACGAATGCGTTGCTCTAATCGATCTGCCGTATTGTTTCTCAGGCACATCGTGATATGCCTGGACAACTTTAAGGCATATCATGAAATGGCGCCATATCACGATATGCCTAAGAATTTCGTGATCTGGCGGATTTAACGATCGGCCGCCGACATATAGAGATTTCGAAAGATCACTGTACAATAAATTTTCAACACATTTTTTTTTCTTTGCTGAACATTGATTTTTTTTCGTAACAATATACGTAATATGACAAATTCCAGTTGTAAAAATACCGTATCGACTACACAATACTGTGAAAGAGGATTTTCGTGGAAAATTTTGATAGAAAATGTATATTTTACACACAGCAACACAAGTGCCTTGTAGTAGGCTTTTAAAGCGATACACTTACCAATATGTGAAAACATTCGTGGATAATTTCAAAACAATACTTTGGTGAACTAAAAGAATTTCTTTGCTCACCCGCGACCATTCATTGATATGGACCTTCGCAAGGTAACGCCTGATTCAATAAATTATTTAATACCTTGGTGTTAAATTCTTTATCAAGTTTTCGAATAAAAAAAACTATTTTCGAATAAGGTTAAGGTAACTATTTGTCCACTAAATAAGTACTTTTCTGCAAAACACAAACTGCATTATATATTTTAATAAATCATTACGGGTATTTATGATTTTATTTAAGGATAATTTAAGTGAATGTTCCGTTTTTAAAGAAATTATTTTATAAACCAACAAAATTAATATTATAATTTCTTTGATTGCCGGTAAATATAAAGCTCACCGATTTTTTAACTATATCCTAGTAGAAATACAGATGTCGTAGTCCTTTTTCCGCAACCATTATTATTAATTGGACAGAGTAAGACATAAAAAAGTAGCGAACGAACGAAAACACCTTAATGTTGCCATGTTTAAGAATTTAACGTCAAAAAAGCGACAGTAAGAGAAAGTGGCTCTTTCAAATGATTTCTACTCTTTTATATCATACTCAGTATATAACGTTTTAAATTTTCGTGATTCTCACTCATAGTCAAAATACCATATACGGGACTTATCACGCTATTTTTACACAAGTAATATTTACCTCGATGTTTCGGCAACGTTACAGTTGCCGTGGTCACGAGTAGACTGAAGTGTGAGGTGTCAAATCTGCCTAGCAGCACGAGTTCTTCGAACTACCCGCACTTGATCACTAATAGTACCGGCACTCGTATCACGAACTACCCGCACTTGGTCACTTTTATTAGTCACCCTATCGCACCGACACACAACACTAACAACGTCCGATTGTCCCTCCGAACATTCATCCCGACGCCGACACTTATTAATAACGTTGCCGAAACGTCGAGGTAAATATTACTTCTGTGAAAATAGCGTGATAAGTCCCGTATATGGTATTTTATACTCAGTATGTTTTTTAATACATTGTTAACATTCTCAGACTAAGAATAATTACTTTGTAAAATTGTAAGTCCTTAATTTATTAAGACCAAAGAACACAGAGGCAAAATAAAGCGGCACTAAATTCAAAAGTTAATTAATGTATACGTTTTAGTATTACATTTTCATTACACACATAATTCTTTGTATTGGAAATAAACTTTATATTTTATGAAGAAAATATTGTTTTCTTGACGAACTAATTAGGCTCCCCGAACGAAGTGGTTCGCTTCATCTTTACTAATACGAACTGCTAAGAAATGAAAAAGCTTCCATCGTCCATTTTACCACATACATGGAAACAGCGAACTATAGAAATAATCCAGGGCTAATATTAAATATAATGACCCGGATAACCCACGTCTTAAATCGAGTTTAGTTAATCGAGTGAGTCTCACGGTAGTTTCATAATCCAGGGCTCTTCAAGGCTAGAGTGAAAGACTGTTACTGAATTAATGAGATACATTTTTGGCTTCACCTGTAGCTACTTTTTTAGGTAAGATAGGGGTTGATCACTGGTCAGTTTTATGTCAAATAAGTTTCTGTTAAAAAAAAAGCATTTTGAATACAAGCTTTTTTGCTCAATGTACTTTTTGTTGACTGTACTTGCATTACAATCCAAACTGCAGCAGCTGCATATCCGTACCAAATTTTATTAACACGATCAATGGAAGTGGGTCAAATTTATCTTGCAAGATTTGACCCACATAAACATACAGGGTGAGTTAAATAAAAGCTTGTAAAAAGATATTTCATCATCATCATCATCCCAGCCTATAAACGTCCCACTGCTGGGCACAGGCCACCACTCAGAACAAGAGGGCTAAAAATATATTTAATTAAAAGATAATTAATGCATTATTCCAACAACAAGTAACAAATTTATACTAATTTTATTTAAAATTGAGCATAGTTTGACCTATATCCTCTCCTGACGGCCAGCCTATTGCATTTACCAAATTAGTTTTCAATATTTTTAATTATAAATATGTATGTTAGTCTGTAAGGTATTTATTGCATGGGCCAAGTTGCCTGAAATAAATGAATTTATTTATTTATTATTTATTTATGCACAAGCACCAGACCAGTAAAAACTAAGGTTTTCCCTAAAACACCCACAATTATAAGCCGTGGTGGCCTAATGACTTGACCTATCGCCTCTCAAGCAGAGGGTCGTGAGTTCGAACCCCGGCTCGCACCTCTGAGTTTTTCGAAATTCATGTGCGGAGTTACATTTCAAATTTACCACGAGCTTTGCGGTGAAGGAAAACATCGTGAGGAAACCTTCAATGGTGCGTGTGAAGTTCCCAATCCGCACTGGGCCCAAGCCCACTTGTTCTGAGAGGAGCCCTGTGCCCAACAGTGGGACATATATAGGCTGGGATGGACCCACAATAAAAACCACAATACCGCTGCATCCCAAACCAAGCATCCAACGACTGAGTTAGGTATCCCCATTAAAAAGCAATTTAAACTTGCAGTAAGAACGTGGGCACCAATAACGCGCAAGTTTACGTTTAGACTATAACGTAATCGTATACGTTGAGCCATAAACACAGAGCAACAATATATCGGCGTAACTAAGGTAAGTGCTTGCAATAAAACGTTAGAGACGCGTGTGGTTCAGTTGTGGTTTACTTTGCTCTTACGTAATACTGTTATTGTTATACAAACTTCGTCGTTTAAAAGTATAGTTGTTTGTTTTGGTTTAAAAGAAACAAAATGGTAGTTAAAGTCGGCCTTTTTCGTTTAAAATACTGCGATATGTCTGTAGAAACAATGGGAAAGTGGAAGAGGGGTGTCTTAACAGGTAAAGAGTCCGATGAGGCACATGTGCCTTATGGGTGGTTTCACTGGAAGGTCCATGCGGCACATGTGCGTTACGGCAATGACATAATATAGTAAATGTAGGTTCCTACCGTACCTTGTTATGCATAGATATCATTTAATAATATTGTAAATCAGTTAAAAAAATATATACCTCGTTGAGTTTCTTGCCGGATTCTTCTCAACAGAGGCTTTTCCGAACCGGTGGTAGATTTTTGACATTCATAACGATAAGTGCTTGTTATAGCCTACATAAAGAACAAAGATATTTTGACTTTGACTTTAAACTTAAATTGACAAAATTTTAAAAAGTTTATGAGTCAAGCCTCGTCGGTACCAAGTCCAAAATAATTCTACATTAAAAAAAATAAGCTAGCCCAAACACTACTTGTACCACGTGAGGAAGACTTGGCAGTATGATTTTAAAGAGGGCAAGTTTTACTTGCCTACTACACAATGTGGAAACCGCCGGGCCAGCGTGTTGTGTCTAATTGCCAGCGCCCTTCTTTCCCCTTTCAATGTCTAAATGAAAATGATCAACCTTGAACTCACACCTCAAAGCTATCGACTTTTCTACGTAATAAATCTAATGTTATTCAATATGGTACAAATCAATAGTTTATAAGTAAATCTGCATGCTTGTTTAAAATGTACGCACTCACAAAAACGCTTCTCCAACTGTATTGACTACTGCATTTTCGTAAATAAATATATTCTTCTTCTTCTTCACAAAAAATATGCAAATTGACCAATACGATTTCAGATATTCGGGAATTTGTTGAAATGCATACTATTTTTATACGTTCTGAATATTTCGTGTTATGGGAAATGAAAATGCGCAAATAGTTATTATGAAAAACGTAACACATCCTTTACTAACAGTATTTTATATAAACAACTTACCTTGCATGTACGAGCTGTAACTAAATCGTAATGACTTACCTAGAACATGACCTACTCCGAAAATGACTTACCTAGAACATGACCTACTTATAAAATGTTTAACCTAGAACATGACCTACTCATAAAATGACTAACCTAGAACATGACCTACTCATAAAATGACTTACCTAGAACATGACCTACGTCTACACAAAATCATATATTTTAATTTTTGTATTTGTCTGTTTACTGTATTGGTGTGCAATAAAGAGTTTTTTTATTGTTGTATTTTTTTTCTTTTTTTTTAGTTTTTTTGTTTTATTGTAATTGTTTTTTTATGTTTTCTTGTATTTGTGTTTCTTTTGAATGTGAATAAATGTCTTCTATTCTATTCTATAAAGTTTCACGCTTTTTTACTCATTTAAATCTGTTATCTAATGTGTGTGGTGTATGGCTTTCGTAAAAAATTTCTTGCCCACGACAAAACCAGGTCCTGCGCCATCACTGACCTCTGGTATAGTGCGCCAAGGATTCTTTCAAAAACTAATACTTAACACCTTAAAAATATTAGAAACATAATATTTGTAACTGGAATTTCGTGATTCTCAATAAAAACGGAAAAGTTGTAGAAAGGCGCACGTTGCAGTCTTCCATTTTCCAATTCACTCCATTATCCTGCGCGTGTAGAATCACGTTCCGATTGGAAAATGTGGGAAACTGGACCGTTTTCCTTCGACATAATGCGTTTAATTTGTAACATCGAATTAAACTCGTAATTTTCTGAAGAACATCCATTTATAGTGATATAATGTCATCTACGTAGAGGTCAACTTTATAGATGGTAAAAACTACTTCACAGATTTTAGTTACATATTTCGCTATTTAATCGATAATTTAGTAAATGATATCCGGGCTTTCAAGGAAAGGGATTATACTATCTCTAATGGTCGGAAACAGACTAATGACTCATCTTGAGTTATGTATGATATTATTAGGTACATGTGGGCGATGGTGATCATTTCCCATCAGAAGACCCGCGTACTCGTTTGCTTCCCTCTCGTAATAAATGAAAACAGTTTTCCTACTTTCCTAATTTAGTTATTGTTACCAAATCATCTCATATAGACTTGGCACATTTTAGCACATTGTTGGTATTTTTATTACTATTTCCAAGGATATTTGTTTTGAAGTATCAACGCTACTACAAATCCAATCGTGTCAAAGCCACTCCTCTCAACCGCCCTGACTAAGTAAACAATCTTTAATAACCACCATACATAAGCTTTGCCATTCTTACCTCATAAAAAAGGGATATTTCCCTACTAAACCGTATCATAAACAGAAAACGCTGACAACCGTCCTTCTGCACTCAAAATAACATTTAAATTTCCAGACGTAAAGTGCAATTTTGCGCGAATGATCATCAAAGTTAACTTGGTATTTTTGTTCCATGTAATGCCCTCTAATTCTGCTATAAAAGTATGGCACACTTCACTGTATTGCAATCTCAAGTTAATAACCTTAAGTTTATGCCTGCCTGGTAGATTATTGCGTCTTATATGCTAATGAGTAATTTTAATACTTATCGTGGACTACCAGCACCAATTGTAAAACAGTAATGATAATTTCCATATTTACGTAGGTTTATCTACAGTAGCGTGGGGTAAAAAATTTCATTAGGCACAGAGAGTGGGAGAAAAAATATCTTGTAGTCAGTAAACATATATTTTTTTAACCTTGTTCCTCGTACATAACCATCCTAGGTAACCAGCACTGGAAGGGACCAAACATTACTATACTTCAAAGAGATTTCAGTAATGTTATTGGTATTTTTTTTACTGTCAGTTTAGGTTCCGGAAAATTAGATACGTCGTAAAGCTAAGCGAGGAAGAGTGTTTTCATCACACTTGCTCGTCAATACTGTAATTCCATGCCTGTATACTAAAGGGCAATGGCCTCAAATGTTCCCGCGGGAATTATGGATCTACGTCTGATTGCCGTTTTAAAAAAGTAAAGAATGTATTCTTAAATGTAAATAAGTCAAGAATATATTATTTAAAACGGCAATCGGGTACCAGTCAAGGAAACTGAGTTACATGCCAGAGTGGAATCTTTGTGTTACTAATGTTATCTTTACAATACCCATACATAACCATCTTGCTTAATCGGCACTGGTGGCCAGATAACTTCCTAAATTAAGATTTAGGATGTGATTTGGCCCCAACCTGGCCCTAAGTCTTGCCTGGCTCTTCACCGGCCGCTACCGCGTTGTAGTCACAATCGTATCTAACACTCCGGTCCAAAGTCAAAGTCAAAGTCAAAATATCTTTATTCAATTTAGGCTATAACAAGCACTTATGAATGTCAAAAAAAATCTACCACCGGTTCGGAAAAACCTCTGCTGAGAAGAATCCGGCAAGAAACTCAACGAGGTATATATATATAAATATATTTATTAAAACAATTTACAATATTATTAAATGATACTGTATACGGGGATTGTTCACGTCGCAATAAAATAACAAATCAATTAATTAACATATTTTAAATAGAATCATACCCAAACTGCCCCTTGTGCAAGGTCTTGCTATCTAATCGCCGAAGCAGCAGTGCTTGTACTGTTGTGTTTCAGCGTGGAGAGTAAGACAGCCGGTGAAATTACTGGCACTTGAGGTATCCCATCGTAGGCCTCTAGGTTGGCAAAGCATCTGCAATACCCCTGGTATTGCAGATGTTTATGGGCGGTGGTGCTCTCTTACTATCAGGAGACCTACTTGCTCGTTTGCCACCCAGTCCAATAATAAAAAAACAAACGTAATGAGATAATTCTCAACAGCTACTTGTACAGTGATCCGATAGATAGCGCTGTGCGCCAGTTAAATCGCGCAAGTGTTATTGCTAACCTGCAAAGTATAATTTGTTTGCCTGTTGTTGAATAAATTGTACTTTGGCAAGGAACCTTTATAGTGGTTTGTTTTACACACAATCACTACCAGACCGCCTTTTGAAGAGTACGAGCAGGGAACATGGTTAAAATCCGATCTACAAGCTTTGAAGACGACTTGCATACATTCCGAAACTAATACATTGCAAGTTAAATAAAAGCTTGCAAGAACTAGCCAGAAACTTAATTTCGAATGAAACTAAATTTCAACTAGTCATAAATCCAGCTAAGCTCTGCAGTGAAATTCCATCTGTCAGAAAACAATTTGGCCCAAGAAAGAGTCCGGTACAAAATATTTCGCGCAACGCGTCACAAGTTGGAATTTACGACGTGGTACTATAGTAGGATCTATTGCTGTGGTTCGGTCACAAAGGTATAGTTAAAACAGTAAGAAATCTCTTTTCCGCCATGTTAGAAACCTCTACGGTGCTGTGCGATGACATCTAATTGAACTTTGTATTTTTTTACCGTTCTGTGTCACTCTAAAATAAATGGCGAATCGTAAACATTGGTTTTCCTCTGTATTAGGATTTTCTTGTGGTTTTTATCAGGCCATCTTTTTCTTTTTTCTCTCTACGTTTTTCTCAACAAAACAGTTCATTTTTTGTGCTACAAACACCCTGCCTACAAGTCCCGTCAGAGCACTGTGGCTGGGGGTCTTTTAGGGTTCCGTACGATCACTGTACGTCGCGCGCTGCACTCGCGCAGAGGCTACAGGGAGAGCGGGGTACTGTTAGAATAATCCGTATGCGTAAATATGCATAATGTTTCTGACTTTGTTATCGTGAGTTGAATCGTTGAATTATTTTCCATCACACTTGCTCGTAATCACCCAGGCTGACTTGGTTGCAACCGCCTAAATAAAACCCAATGACCTTTTTTGCGTATAACGCGGGCGTAATGAATGACTTTGTTTTATGTACTGGACTGGGGCATGCAGCTTAGGTACCTATCTATTATTTACTTACTCACAAATATGATGAACGTAATACGGGTGGTATGTACCGGAATTACGAACATCGACTTATTAAAGTACCTTTTTTGTATGTACCTTCTCACGATTCATCATCCCAGCCTATATACGTCCCACTGCAGGGCACAGGCCTCCTCTCAGAACAAGAAGGCTTGGGCCATAGTTCCCACGCGGGCCCAGTGCGGATTGGGAACTTCACACGCACCACTGAATTGCTTCGCAGGTTTGTGCGGTTCCTTAACCGCAAAGCTCGTGGTAAATTTCAAATGTTATTACGCACATGAATTTCGAAAAACTCAGAGGTGCAAGCCGGGGTTTGAACCCACGACCCTCTGCTTGAGAGGCGATAGGTCAAACCACTAGGCCACCACGGCTTCCGAATATGCTTTTCACGAATATGTATTTTTATACGGGCAATAAAATGTTTTTTCTTTCTTTCTTTAAAGTTTCGACTTCGGGCTTCTAATAGACTCGTTCGTAATTCCTTACTTACCGCCCCTAAGACAGTGTACTAATTATACTTCAGTACTGTTTGATCTAGCTCTACTGTGATAAAAACATGGTTTGCCGAGTTATGAGCCCCGTGTTTGGCCGCGAGCCAGCGCGCTTGTCACGCTCATTTCATTTGATTAGCTTGCTCCAATGAGGCTTATTGTACTTTTTAATTCAGTGCACTGCCAATTAATTGGTGCTAAATACGAGTCGTGATGGCCTAGGGGTTTGACGTACGCCTTTCAAGCAGAGGGTCGTGGGTTCCAGCCTGGGCTGGCACCTTGGGAAGTTATGTACGAAATTACATTTTGGACAAAGAATTAGCCTAGCATTTCAAAGAGGGAACGCTGCTAGCATATTCGAAACCTTGCCTAAGGGGTCTGGTTTAAATCATTCAGCAACGCGACTTGACGGCTGCTGAGTGCGCGACTGCGTGTGTTGCAGCAGCCGCCAAGTAGCGCTGCTCATTAGAAGAAGGGCTACGGATTAGCCCGAAACATGTCGAGCTAAACTCGATTTAAGACGTGAGTTATCCCGGTCAATATATTTAATATGAGTGAGTCTCACGGTAGTTTCACGTTTTTGAGATATTGAACTTTGAAATAAGAATGTCGTTGGTTTTTAATTTTTTCTAATTTATTTCATTCACTTACTTTAACTGTCAGAGATAAGTGCAAAGGTATCTCCTGCCATTGGTGCTCTGTGGGTATAATACTTAGATGTTAACGACTAATGAATATATGTATGTCTGTTTATACATTCGTGAAGGTAAGCCTCTAAATTATAAACTCTTGTTAAGCCGTTGTTAGCTTAATCTTACTTGACCCTTGCATAAAAAACATATGAGATAAATTATAATAATTAAGTATTAAATATTACATTACAAATCATAAAAGACAAGCCGTTACCCTCGACTCCGCCCGCGTAGAATTCGCTTTTCTCTATCCCGCGGGAACTATGCAATTTTCCGGGATAAAAACTATCCTATGTCCTTCCCCAGGATGCAAACTATCTGTATACCGAATTTCATCTAAATCGGTTCAGCGGTTAAGACGTGATGAAGTAAAAAAACAAACAGATAAACAAACAAACAGACAACAAATAAACGCCACAAATAAAGATAAATATATATTATTATAATTCTATACTGTATTTCATGGTAGCTCAGCCTACTTAAGAGTACATTCTACTCTACGTACGCTGCAAGGATTATCTTTCAAACCTACTTTACTTATTACTGAAAATATCTTACATACTTCATCATCATCATCATCCCAGCCTATATACGTCCCACTGCTGGGCACAGGCCTCCTCTCAGAACAAGAGGGCTTGGGCCATAGTTCCCACGCGGGCCCAGTGCGGATTGGGAACTTCACACACACCATTGAATTGCTTCGCAGGTTTGTGCAGGTTTCCTCACGATGTTTTCCTTCACCGCATAGCTCGTGGTAAATTTCAAATGTAATTCCGCACATGAATTTCGAAAAACTCAGAGGTACGAGCCGGGGTTTGAAATTACATACTTATCATTATACAACCCGCACGCTCTTTTTATAAAGCTACTAGCTGTTGCCCGCGACTCCTTCCGCGTAGAAGTATGAAAATTAGTTTACATCCTATTCTCAGACCTACCGAATATACACAAAAAAAATCTTAAAACTCGGTCAAGTCGAAAATACAAACTGAGACATGGATGCACAGAAAAACCAGAAAAAGAGACCAGCGCTGGGAATCGAACCCAGGTCCTCAGCAATCCGTGCTGCGTGCTATAACCCCTACACCACCGCTGGACAGGAATCTAGACACGAATTTTTCCTATGCATACATATCTCAGGTTGCTTATTTCTACTACGCTACTTAAGTCAAGTCGTTTCGGAGGAGTTTGGTCACGAACACTGTGAACCGAGAATTTTATAATATTAGAGATTGTTTGCATATGAGGTTCGACTGCGGGGGATATGAGAAAGAGGTTTAAAAGCTATCTATATATAAGTATATAAAACAAAGTCATGTTAGTTACAAAATTTATAACTCTAGAACTGGACCAATTTTTATGATTTTGTGTTTTTGGATTTATCTTAGTCAGGAATAGGATAATCAGTATTAAAAACATTAGAAAATTGATGACAAAATAAAATAAAAGAAAAAAAAGTATAAAATGTTCATGGTTTTTCCATCCGTCGGTCTGTCAAAACCCTTTATCTCAAGAACGGATGGATATATCGACTTGAAATTAAAACAATATACAGAAATCTATAGTCCCTTGAAGCTGTAAAAAAAACAAATTTATAAGTTAACTTGAAAAAAAGTAACGGCCGCTTATGCCGCAAAAATCGTATATTTCGAAACTCTCAAAGGAATCAAAATTTGTTTTGCACTTAACTCCTCCTAAACGGCTGGACCGATTTAGATATTATTTTGTGTGTAAATTTCAAAAGGTTCCTGTATGGTTTGTAAACATGATTGGACCCGTTAGGTGTGGCGCTGCTGTTGGTATGTTATCATATTTAATGCAGTGCTGCTTTTCCGGGCAGGACAACGTCTGCAACATTTGTTTTTAATTTAACTTTAAAAATAGTAATTCCAAATAAAAAACTCTTTGAGACACTCAAGGCCAGATTTATATAATAGAATCTATAACTTTTCCTTCTTTATAGCCAACGCTCGATGGGATTTTCAACTTATCCTATAAACCAGAGCCTTAACACTACGGTCCAGCCCCAGTTTCCCGCAAAACGGAAAACTTTCATAGTAAAATCCATTTTATGCTCTTCCCATAATTAGCAATTCTACGCAATCTAGTTTGCTTCAGACGATTTTCTTCCTCACATTATCTTGTAAGACAACTTCAATTAACCTGATTCAAAAGTGAAATGGCTTTGTTAATAGCTAAATGTAAAGTTGGTTGTTAGAAAAATATTGTCTAAAGCAGTGGTTAGGGTGACTTAGTGCAACCGTACTAGACATGGGTAATCTCAACTCCGCGAAGTGATCTGACTCACTAGATCCAGCTCCGGTGTCGGTACCGATCCGCTTATTGAATCCGACTCCTTTATTGACTCCGGTTCTTTCGAGCGATTATTAATTTAGCGATTATTAACCTGGCTCGGTTCGGTCGGTCGATGCCGGTACGGTACTGCGGTGCCCCACCGCTGACTGATCTGAAGTACAGATTCGTGAGAGAGAGAAAGATTCGTTCGTTGGTCCAAGTCCGAGTACCGAACCGAACCGACCAACCAAACATAGATAATAAGATCCAAGTCCAAGATCCGATCCGCAGGGCTACTACGAACCGAACCGAACCGAACGACCAACCAAACATAGATAATAAGATCCAAGTCCAAGATCCGATCCGCAGGGCTACTACGAAACTCCAAAATCGAAGTTCGTGTCGTGCGGTCCCTCTGACACTTATACTATTTAATACGAGAGCGAGAGGGACGGTACGATACGAACTTCGAGTTTCGTAGTAGCCCTGCCGATCCGATCCGAGCCGAGCGAGAGCGAAAGCAGGCGGACGGAGCGAGTCAGTGTGAGTGAGCGTGACGGCGATCACGAGCGAGGCGAGCCGCTCGATCCAGTCGGAGTTAGTAACTCCGGAGTCAATAAGATTTGAAAGGAGTCATTAAGGGATTCGGATCCGCTTGAGGATCTGACTCTTTTGAATCTTCAGATCCGGATTTACCCACGTCTAAACCGTACGCAATTTTTAGTAAAAATAAATTTGTAGTTTTTTTTTATCAAATAGCTGGCAAATGAGTATGCAGGTCACCTGATGGTTATGGTAAGGGTTTACTAATGTTTCGGCGAAAAACGTTTGGCAACCTGTTTCATTTCGCAACTTTTCATTTTCCAACTGTTAAATATTTCTGAAACTGTAAATATATCAGAATTTTTATAAAAGTAAAGTAACCTAACCTAACCTAATGGGTCCCACACGATGGCCCTGAAATAAATCCTGAAATATTTACAGTTTTAGAATTTTGCGAAATGAAAAAAGGCAGTACTCGGATAGTAAGTGATCACCGCCGCCCATAGACACCTACAGCATTATAAGGAGGGAGAGGGGGGGCTAAAGGAGAGGGGAGAGGGGAAGGGGATTTGGGGCTAATTGGGTTAATTGAAAAGAAAACAATTGTGAATCACGTCTGCTGCTGCCTGACTTTATCATGGAACCTTTTCAAAGAAAAAGTCATTACGATTTTCCTTGTTAATTAATGCGATGTCACTATGACGATTACTGTGAAAAGGTTCCATGGTGGCTCATAATTTAAAGTCCTTGACCGTACGTACATTTATGAATTCTGTTACAAATTACTTGAGTCAAGTCTCCCCCGGCCATTTTCATTTTATCGTGCACCTGTCAGTGGCGTAGCTATCGTATGGCCAGATGGTGCAGTGTACCAGGGCCCCGGAGCTCAGGGGGCCTCTAACCTAAGCTTTGAAAAGAGAGGAGCAAAAAAAAAGAGAAAAAATCTTGTGAGCACAACAATTTTATTTATGTCTTTTAAATGAACATCAACAATTACAGAACTCCTGATTAAAGATTTTCAACACATGCGCCAAGCGTCCTCGATAAGCATGTGCTGTTTGTTAATCGTTTAGTTTTGAGGGCCAACATAAGTTCAAGCTACATGGAAAGAGAGAGTAGGGTGAGGGCCCGATTCTTTCTCTATGCACCGGGGACCTCATCCACGTAGCTACGCCACACTGGCACCTGTCTAATTACCGTGCCGCTTTTTTGTCATGCAAAAGCGACACGACACTGCAACTGAATGCACATCTAGAAAAATGACGGCTGCCATTTACATTTATCTGTGCACTCTAGTCTAATTACCGTGTCACTAGTGCGGTAAAAAAGCGGTACGGTAATTAGACAGGTGCACAATAAAATGAGAATGGCCGCCCCAAAACTTCCATTGTCACCAAACAAGCTAACGCTAGCGTTGTCCCTCGTATTCACACAATAAAGCAATCAGAATAAATCACCGGGCACTTCTAGTACCCAGTCATCCAGTGTTCCTAGCACCCTATATTGGGTCTTAACACATATAAATCTTATATCCCTTTCTAAAGTAACCAGAGAGATAGGGATGGCTTTGTCCACGATAAACTATAGTGTGCTGATCCTCGTACCACGGCCATTCTCGCGTGCAATGGTGCGTCTAGTGATTCTCTTTTCATTGCGCCGTCAACACGCTTACTGTAAAGCGGTTGTTGACAAAACTCGCATTGTATAAGGAATTAGCTCGTCGCGTCGTATACTGTGGTTCCGCAGTTATAGGGAGTGAACGTCAGTCGCGGCAAGCCACAGCCGAAGTGACTTATTACGGAGAAATCGCTCTCACACTGTCGTTGTAGCATCGTTCGTTTTCATATAGGACTTACGGATATTGGGTCATGCTTGACTTGTTCATCAAATTATTTGCTATAAACATATAGTAGTTAAAAACCGGCTAAACACGAGCCGGACTTACGCCTTAACAATTTGCGTTGTTTTGTCTTCCGTACAAGTTCAAAAGCAAGAAAAAAAACCGGCCAAGAGCGTGTCGGACACGCCCTAAATAGGGTTCCGTAGTCATTATGAAAAAATTAGGTAATATTTTTCTAAGGATTTCGTATTTTATACGGAATCTTTCAAGTTTAGGTATATTTTATACCTTAGGCTGCTATTTACTCTTACACTACTAATAATTCTCAAGAAAACTTAGCCTTTATAGTTTTACTTAAAAGTTTGATATATTTACACCATCCTGATTTTTTTCAAATTTTTCCATTTTGCGTCGCCGGCAACGTCGCCATGGCGTCCCGGTGAGGCAGAGTTCTTAGTGTTTTATAAAACTGTATTTTAGTTACACAAAATTCCTCATTATTTATAAAGCTCAGTTTAGATCTGAAAGAAAAGTCATGCAGATTCTATTGCCGCGCTCGACCACTCGGTCAACCATTTCATACTCGTTTCCTCTACGACTTCGCGATGTACAACTTGCACGATTATTCTTGCATGTTTAAAGTGGGCTTTAAACTCAGTTTTTTGTTTGATAACACATCAAAGAGTACAATATTTTTACTTTACTTGTCCTCTACTAACCGAGCAACAGCTAAGTACATTTTTACGATATCACGACACCATTTGTAATGTTAACATGCAGAACCAAACAAAGAGTTATAAACGCGTTAGCATTTTGTATCTTATTAGTTGTTGCTGTATTTCAGAATAACACCCGACCCCGTCCACAGTCTGTTTTCGAGCGAAACGCTGCAGTCCATATCTAATTACGAAATTCGGTTAGATGGACTCACAACATACTGTAAATTTGATAGTAACACACGATGATTTCGGAGACAAAGTCAAAATCAATCCTACACCATATCAATTAAGGTGTACAAGTCATTTACCACCATACGTAATAACGTGTAACTTACATATAAAAAAAGAAGAATGCTAAGCTCACTATTACGCAATTTCTACAATTTATCAAGAACAAACTTTTATTTAACTGAACCTCGTATACGTATTTGTTTGTTTGTTTCTAAACCACTTTCAATGGCTGAATAAAATTGAAATTTGGTTTACATGCAGATAGAATGACAATGCAAGTACAGTCAACAAAAGGCACTGCAAAACACTCACTTTGAGGTCTTCAGATCTTCTTCCTAAACAAAAAAAAAACTTTAAATCGGTCGATAAATTACCTAATTGTGACATAACAAACAAAAATTAAACTGAATTTAGAACCTGTTTTGAAGTCGATTAAAAAGGATAGCAATCATATTTCACAGCATATAACCGTTCTCAAACAAATATAAATAAACGAAAACACTGTACAAATACACTCGCAGAGATTCCATTTCTGGTGGGTAAAATACCTACCGCATGAGTAGGTATTTTATTATGGATAGACAAATAAATAGAGATGGCAATCAGCTTTAGGGTAATTCCACGCGGTGCTGTGAAAGATTGTTGATTTTAGTATTTTGTGTATTCTTATTTCATCGATACTAATGTTAAATGCTAAAGTTAGTTGCTGCCACAGTAGTTTAAGACGTCGTATTTAAATGCAAATTATGAAATATTTAGAACAGGCATGGCTAGATGATGAACGAAAGAAAAAAAGACAAAAATTAATATCTAATAATCAAAATTCAAAAAATCATAAAAAAACGTAATATTACGAATTTAATATTACAAAGATAAGGGCAATAACAAAATAACCAATAAATTCAAACGAATGCTAACAAACAGCAATGTAAATAAATGGACATAAAAACTGCTGAAATTGTTTCATGAAAAATATGTGTCACCTTTTTTAATTTTAGGAAACGAAGGACTCAACGTTTTATTAAAAGCTATAACGGAAAAAAGAAAAAAAAGAAAAGAATTGATTCGTGTACAGTCATCATGTAGATAAACAACAGGGAAAATAATGTTGACGCAGCTGCAGTGGCCGTCTTGAAATGAAGCGAAAAATGTATATTTTGTTTACTTACCGTTTTTGACGTTTATCCTGAAAACATCTTGCTATTATTGCAATGTTGTTATAAAAATGTAAGATAGCAATCTAGATGTGTTTTAGTAATTAGCTTCTTAGACTCAGATATGTAACATTATATTTTTAATACAATAAGGGGCTGTTCACCATCCATTGATTAGTGTTGACTGACGGTTAAATGTGATGCCGTCTCTATTTGTTTTGTTCGAATAGACGGAGACGGCATCACATTTAACCGTTAGTTAACACTAATCAATGGATGGTGAAACAGCCCCAAAAAGGTTTGTATGTCTGCTTGTTACGCTCTCACGCTTTACATTCTCAATTGATAGTGACGAAATTTAAACCTCTAAAAGAGAAAAGAATAGTTTGCGTCCCGAAAAATTGTATAATTGCCACGGACGTTCGATGAACTAATTCTTTGTAGGTAGAATTGTGGGATTTTTTTTCATTTCATAAATGGGCTTTGGATCTTCTTTATACTTACTTGCAACTGCAAAGGACATGACCTGCATTTTTCTGACTCTTGCTGAACCTTAACCGTGTCATCATCCATCATCCCAGCCTATATACGTCCCACTGCTGGGCACAGGCCTCCTCTCAGAACAAGAGGGCTTGGGCCATAGTTCCCACGCGGGCCCAGTGCGGATTGGGAACTTCACACGCACCATTGAATTGCTTCGCAGGTTTGTGCAGGTTTCCTCACGATGTTTTCCTTCACCGCGTAGCTCGTGGTAAATTTCAAATGTAATTCCGCACATGAATTTGGAAAAACTCAGAGGTGCAAGCCGGGGTTTGAACCCACGACCCTCTGTTTGAGAGGCGATAGGTCAAACCACTAGGCCACCACGGCTTAACCATTCTACCCTAGTTTTATATGTATACCAGGTGTAGCCTATAACTCGAGCAAATAATTAAAACATAGATCATACTCGTCAAACTGAACAACATATTTAGTTCAGCGACTTTTTAAAATAATTAGTTTTTTCTTAAATACCTATACTTTAAAGTGTATTCTAAGAAGCAATATAAAGCAAAATGCTTGATGTTTGTAGCGTGACAGGCGACGTCAGTTCGGTTCTAAGATGGCGTACATTGATAACAGTATTTAATTTGTATAAAAAAAGGGGGAATCTAAAGAATCCGTTATATTTAAAAGTCGCTGAATTAATGTTGTTCAGTTTGACAAGTTAAGATTTTTAAATGAAGTTAAGTTCTAATAATTATATTAAACAAGTTTATTAAATGGTCCAGTATTACATAGTCATAGTCATAGTCATATATCTTTATTCCATTGACACAAATAAATTATGCACTAGAACAAGTCTTACATACGAGTATTACAAAAAAAAGCCTACAGTTAACAAAGGGAAAAAAAAATTAAATTACAAAAATCTTAATTTGATGTCAAATAATAATAATTAAAATTGTAAAATATAAAAAAAATAACATTAATTTAATTGGCAGATATGTCCATTTCTATACAATATTTATTTTTCATTAAAATTTTATGTCAAAATAGTCTTTAATACTATACAGAGCCTCTTGAGTCAACTTCTTTTTAAGAAAGGTTTTAAATTTGATATCATTAATTGATTTTACTGACACGGGTAGATGGTTATACATTTTTAAACTTTGGAAAATAAAACATTTTCTAGTTTTTGCCAATCGCACTCGTGGCAGGCGCAGCATATCTTTGCCTCTGGTGGGATAATTATGATCGTCACCTCTTTTCGGAGTGCTGCTTAGGTGCTTTCTTGCATATAACAAGTTCCTAAAAGCGAAAAGTGAGTACAGCGTCATAATATTGGCCTCCTTAAATAAATTTCTACAGGATTGTCGCATTGGTAACTTGTATATATTTCTAAGTGCCCTTTTTTGCAATTTGAATACTCGAATGGAGGTTGCTGCATGTCCCCAAATCAGGGCACCATAAGACATCACTGAATGGAAATAGGCATAGTAAACTGTTTTGCCTGATGTAATCCGCAGATTTCCCTAATTCTCTTGACGGCAAAAGCAGCTTTACTTAGTTTTTTACAAAGCAAGTCGATATGATGATCCCACTTCAACGCACTGTCTATTGTCATTCCTAAAAATTTTGAAACTTTAGTACCTACTAGCAAATTTTCATCACATTTCAATTCTAATGTTTGCTGGATGGTCTTAAACTATAGAACATTAGTTCTGTCTTATCCGCATTTAATTTAAGTAATTTAGGAGAAATTTAAATTTAAAAGTTTTACAGTCTACCAAAATTTGCAAATGTCAAGTACGATCTATGTATAATTAAAACATATTTGCTCGTGTTATAGACCACTTCCGGTATGTCTTCATTAATTCTCTCAGCTTTATTATTGACCACAAAGGCAACAGGCAATACCTACGTCCTCGAAGCATTATCTACCGGCTATCACGTCAGATTTATTGAGACCATTCGTTATGCTAGCATCGTGAATTTTATTGCACCCGATATAAAATATAGTGTTGAGATATGGGATACACTCTTGAGATACGGTTTGAGATATGGTCTAGCTGGTGTTGGATGAAAATACGTATTTTCAAAGAGTTTCAAAGGGAGTTGCAATTGTTCTTTTTAACATTTCACATGCAATCATCATCATCATCATGTCAGCCGAAAGACGTCCACTGCTGGACATAGGCCTCCCCAAGGCTCTCCACTCAGACCGGTCTTGTGCTTTCCGCATCCACCGCGATCCCGCGATCTTAACCAAGTCGTCGCTCCATCTTGTTGGAGGCCTACCGACAGCTCGTCTCCCGGTCCGCGGACGCCATTCGAGAACCTTCTGGCCCCATCGGCCATCCGTCCTGCGAGCAATGTGCCCCGCCCACTGCCACTTTAGTTTCGCAATTCTTCGGGCTATGTCGGTAACCTTAGTTCTACTGCGGATATTATCATTTCACATGCAATACCTACGCTGTTTCAATCTCTTCATTATCAACATGATATTACAGGACACATCTACTTCTAGATATAAGCTTTCTTCAAGGATCTTCATGACGTGCCAGTTACCACAAACGTTTTCCGGCAAACTTTACCCGATCGTCCATTCACTATATAGAGACCTAATAATACATTTTACACACCTCTCCTTCAGAAAAGTAACTTTTCCTCCCTGTCGAGAGGGAGCAAAGTGCAACTTTTCTGTTCAAGGCTTTTCTAAGTGTTTTATTGCAAATGTCAATTTTTGAAGTTGAGAATTGTAAAGCCACGCTATTTTCTATGCTGGTTGTTCTTTAATGATATTTAGATATATTTTTTTCAAGTTTCTTAATGCTTGGTGTGAAAAGTTGTATGAGCCACACGGGAGCAAAATTATTTTCATCTTGGGCGTTAACACTTGAATCCCTCATTACGCTTAGGATTCTACTTTAGAATTCCTCGCTACGCTCATGTACGCCCTCGCCGTAAATACACCATTTTGCTCCCTTGTGACACAAATAACTATTCTTTCATTACACGGCCGCTAGCAATGGCTAACAGTTCTACGAGCAATGTGTTCTATCCCTGTTACGACATTTGTTGCAATAAAAGTGCAGCCAGATAAATTCAAAATAAGGTTTACAATAAGCTAACAAGAGCTCTTGACTAACCTACCTGCAGCACTATTATGAAATATTTTGGTAGCCTTATTGTTAATTTGCTGTGGTGGTCTAGTGGTTTGACTTGTGCTCTCGCAAGCAGAAGATTCTAGGTTCAAACCCAGACTAAAATTTCGGAGTTTTTAGAAATTTATGTCTGAAATTACATTTAAAATTTACCACGACTTTTTAGGTGAAGGAAACCTGCACAACCTGCGAAGAAATTCAATTATGTGTGTGAAGTTCCTATCCGGACTGCGCCTGCGTGGTACCACGGCCTAAGTCTGCGTATGCGCAGCTCGCTGTGGGATGTACGTAGACTGGCATGATGATTATGATAATGATGATGATTGGTTTCACACCATGGACCCGTAAACAGTTGTTTATGACTGCAAGCTAGAATTCACGTGCAAAGACTTACATTTAAAATTTACGAGTTTTCCGTTAAATGTATGCATATATGCATATGCATATGCATGTAATAATAGCCTAACCAACAAAAAGGTATAAAGCCCCCGACATTGTCACTTCAAAGTTCGATATCCCAAAAATGGTTAAACCGATTTTGATAAAACAATGACATGTCTAAAAACTATCGCTAGAAGACCTGATTTCAAATAAAAAAAAACGCATCCAAATCGGTTCACCTGTTTAAGAGCTACGGTGCAACAGCAGACACACAGACACTCAGACAGACACACATAGCGGTCAAACTTATAACACCCCTCTTTTTGCGTTGGGGGTTAAAAAACGATTCAATGAAGTGCGAATCTGCACAAACTGTAACATTCCGTGCAACGCTCAGCCAGAACCATCTATTGATATAATATATCAGACTCCTTGAGCATGAAGCTCCAACGTGTTTGCAGGTGGTAGGACCTTGTGCAAGGTCCGCCCAGATTGCTACCACCATCTTGCTCGCTAATCCTGCCGTGAAGCAGCAGTGCTTGCACTGTTGTGTTTCGGCGTGGAGAGTGAGACAGCCGTGAAATTACTGGCACGTGAGGTATCCCATCTTAGACCTCTAGGTTGGCAACGCGTCTGCAATACCCCTGGTGTTGCAGATGTTTATGGGCGGTGGTGATCTCTTACCATCAGGGGACCCACTTGCTCGTTTGCCATCCAGTCGAATAAAAAAAAAAAAAAAAACATGTTTGAAGCCCCGTTGAAACGTAAAGATTGACAGCAAAAACAATGTGTTTTAGAGCGACTATATAGAACCCTAGTGGGATTGCGAAGATTAGCCATCATGGACCTCGTATGTCCTATTCGGAAAGATGGTAGTGAGAATAGTGACACATATACATTTCTGGTGCAAAGGTTGTCTATAGCGGTTCAGCCGGGCAACACGGCTAGTGTATTTGGGCACCTTAGCGCCTGGTCAGGCACGGCGCACTCCGCGATATAGGTGCGATTCTGTAAGTATCAAAACCCCACGCCGGCGTGGGTTAACTCACTAGGGCTATGAGCACCGCCCGGCACGCACGCTCGCAGTCCCTCGCTCGAACTAGTCGCGCCGCGTAACGCTCCGTGTAGCTGTGTGATTTTCGTGAAACTGGTTCACGACTAGTGCAGAAAAATATTGCATTCATATTTATTTTATTTATATATTCATATTCTGTACATAACATTACACTAACTGACCCAATTCTGTTCGAAACCATATTAAGTGCGAGTGCGACAAAAGAACAGTTAGGTAATTCGCGATTTACCAATGCCCACTGCGGGCGTACAAAACCTTTGAGGCAGCCGACGACGCATTCAGCACGCGACCTTGTACAATTATTCATTTTGTGACCGTCGGAGATCCTAGGCGCGTCAATTTGAATATGCTAGAAAAATAAGTATTTGTCCGAATTTACTCTTAAGTAATATGTGACTGTTACTTTTTTATTGATTTACAATCCTATCCTAAACCAAAACGCTGGTGCTGAATAATAACGACCTTTGCGCGCAGCACTAGAGTTCAATGTTGCTTGGTGGTGCGCGGTGATTTTGCTAATAAAAATTACGTAGGCTAGGCATATAAAGTGGCGGCTTTCGTCAACATCAAAAGAGAGAACCTTCTGTACTTATACTATTACTTATTCTGTGGCCTGGTGTGACGCGGGACGTTTTATTTATCGGACTGTATTTTTGTTTTTGCTTTTATTTCTAATATTATATAATACAAGGTGTCTTAAAAAATATCCGGGATTTTTCGACAGACAAGGTTTGACTGAACACTGTGTGCAATGTGAAGTTATTTTGAGACGACCTCTATGAAGATGCTTCATCGAATTTTAGATTCAAAATGTAACCTTCAACAGCATTTAGGTATTCAAGTTTGAATCCATCAATAAAGGTAAACATTTATCTTATTAACGATAGTTAAATGTTCTTGAAAAATATTTAGAGTGATGTTGAGACGAATCAACCCAACCACCCGCTGATACATCTCAGGTTAATTTTAAGACACCTTGCACCACTAGGTTTCTCTTTTTGCTGTCATCGTTTACAGCCTATACTGGAAACGTCACAGCAAAAAGACCTTCAATCCTAGTATCGTCCTATTACTACCTTCCACAGCATTTAACAAGCTTATTGATACATGCACTCAATTTCCTGCCGGCGGCACAATATATCCTACGTAAGGTAGTCTACTCTACTAGCTTCGTGTTAAATGGATGCGTGAGATTGTAAGTTATGGACAGTTCCATGGATAAAAGGTCCTGGCTTGGATAACGACAAGCTGTGATGACGTAGATATGCAGCCCATTGAGTTATGAGGTGCTGAGGTATGGAGCAATGGGAATTTGGCGGGTTTTTAGAAATTTATAGAATTCTCGATTTATGACTTGAGTGTTAGATCTGGTCACCAGATGGTACGAGACTTGACAGAAAGCCTGATGATTTATGTAAAGCTTTTTGAAATGTCCTTTTTTGTACTTTTTTTGATATAAAAAATATATAACTTGTTGAATCAGGAGGCGTTTGTGGACGCCTATTACAATTAACTATAAACTAATCCCTTTTTTTTACTTTTGAAATATATTTATTTAAACTAAGAATTTTTACGTTAAAGTAAAAATAAAAACACTTATCACTACGTCCATACAACAAAACTGTTCACGCAGCTCTTCCGCCTGCTCGCTATATGAACATAAACAAATTTCACAAACTCTACTCTCACCACCATCATATTACACTAACACGTTTCGAACTCAACGGAAGTTCACCATAAAAGCAAAAAGTTAAAAAAATCAATTTTCTCCCAAATGCAAATGTGCACAAGGAGCTGCATGACCGCAAATTTGTTGAATAGACGTACCTATCGTAAGGTCGAATGCAAGCAAAATAATTGTTTAAGTGTTATTTAGTTCATTTACATCAATAATTATTTTCTCAAGAACCAAGCAAGTTTCATTGAAACCAGCCTTTGAGGCCCGCCAAAAACAATAATTTAATTTTTTTCTCAATTTTGTACGTTTTTTTTCCAATTTCCCATTTTCAGACAGCCAAGTTGCGTATCATTACAAGGGTCTATATTGAATTCTAAAGCAATCTAATTTGAGCTCTACTCCGCTTATACTGGGTTTATATTAAGGATGTTGTAAGCTAGTTGTCTCATCCTAGAATGACCAACGCTTATTAGTTTGGGAGCTCATTAGGCAACTCTCAAAGCGATGTTAAAATAGCAGCTCAGTTGGGAACTCAAACTTCATCTTTTAAAGGTTTTTTTTTGGCATAGAGTTTGTTCGAAGGCCTGAATGTTTAGTTAGAATAGGACAACATGACTGCAGTATTACAATTATGCAAGACAAAAATAAATAAAGAAATAAAGAAAGAAGAAAAGAGAAAAAAATATTTGGTTTCCCCAGAACCACCACCTTACAAGGCCTTATAAGGCTAAAACACTAAAACTAACAATAAAACTAAGTTACGTGGATATGTAGGATACGTTTAAGAACGTCCTTCACTCATCTGTTAACTGGATAATAGTAGAATGATCAACAAGAGCATAAAACGAGCCATTTTACCTGAGAAGTTTATATGGATACCCGAGCCGGTTCGGCAAGGGTGGATAGAAACGTCGAGGAGAAAATGGGTTTAATGCTCGAGTTTTACAATCTGCTTTTCACTTCGATTGCGAGGAGATAAAATAACAAAAGAGGAAACATTGTTCACTTACTAGGTACCTTTTATTTTTCATGCATTGCTATTATAATTATAAATATTTAGTTTTATTAATTTATTGGATTTATTTATTTTATTAAAATTTAATAAAATACATTGAGACTTTTTTGTTCGTAGCTGTTCAGGCCTGATTACCTTGGTCTTAGATGAAGATTTTACTTTATGCACTAGAGCATAAAAAATCATTTCATGTCGCCTAAATCCAGCATAAACACGAACTTAACGAGCATGAGAAGTGTAAAATTTATTTTATTATAAACTAAATATGTTTTTTTTTCACAAATCATCACAAATTATCACAAATGGATTGCCTAAAACATTCCTGGCCAAAAAGAAAACCAAAAAAAAGTACAACCATTATTCAAATACAAATGAGACCCAATAAAATTGTTTTTTTTTTGTGATGCATTCTGTACATCTCCGCTTCGCTTTCCTCCGATCCGCTCTGCTCCGTTTCTTTCAAGAATCATTCCTCGAAATGAATGCAGGTGTAGTCCATTCCACACGATCTTTATCTAACGATGGGCCAGTTATACAATACGTAATAGTAACATCGGTCAACAGTGTCAGACGCCCGAAGCGTGGTCGTGTGAATTATACTGCGGCACACTGAAATATAGACGGCATAGGCCACAGAACTATTACCAAGTGAAACGGAAGTGTTACGTACGATTAGATGTGTATTTCAAGAAGAAAGACGGGCTGTTTCACCATCCATTGATTAGTGTTAACCGACGGTTAAATGTGATGCCGTCTCCGTCTATTCGAACAAAACAAATAGAGACGGCATCACACCTAACCGCCAGTTAACACTAATTTCACCCCTTATTGACCAAAATAGGGATGTTGACGCCATTAAAAAATAATTCGAAGGCACGACTCCAGTAAAGAAACGCTTTATTTTAGCCCTGAAAACCAGATTAATTTTAGATTTACTGTAAAATTAGAATTTTTGTGTCTTCAAAACAAATAAATAGTTAGTTGATTGAGTTGGCGAACAAATAGCGACTTATGACGTCATAAGTCGCTATTGCCATTGAAACTCTGTGGGGGAATTGTGTTTTGACAGCTCATAAAAAGTACGTCAGTTGATTGGTGGTGTCAACATCCCTATTATCTAAATCCATCTAATACCATCGTAAAAATCAGGATAATGTCTAAAGGTAGGGAACGTCTCTAAGAATGGTATAATGACCGACATACTCGTCCCTTACATCCACATTCATTAGTTCACCTAGTCGCAGGCCTGCCAACGCTCCATCTTCGGTTTGTGGTCGCCATTCGAGGACCTTTCCTCCCCCAGCGGTTATGTTCTTCGAGCGAAGTCCCGCCTATTGCCACTTCAACTTGAATATTTGTAGAGCTATGTCGGTGACTTTAGTTTGGCGAATTTTCTAATTCTGGATTCTATCGCGTAAAAAAAATCCAAGCTCTCTCCATAGCTCGTTGCGTGATTCTGCGCCTCTCCCAGAAGGCAGGCAGTCAAAGATCACGTCTCAACGCCACAGGGTCATATCTGGCAACGCTAACTTCTAGAAGACTGATCTTTATAGGTACTGCGGAATTTTGGACAAGAGAGATAGAGATAAATAAATAAAAAAAAAATTAATCTTTTATTAATCGCATACCTGTAGCAGTTCGAAACATTAGGGTCATAAACACTATAATTTAATTTATAAAAAAAGTTTTAAAATATATATTTTTTTCATGCGAACCTCTCCTAGTTGAGGGTAAAGGCCTCCTCCAGAGATGCCCAATAGTCTCTATCATTGCCTTTTTTCATCCATAGTTTACCAGCGATTTCTACAATGTCATCAGCCCATCTGGTTTTTGGTCTTCCTCTCTTTCTGGTGCCTGCAGGGCCTGGCCGGACGTCAGCCTAGATACCCAGCGATTGTCACCCATTCTTGCTACATGGCCTGCCCATCGCCATTTTAATTTTTGCGAGTGACTCAGGGCGTCCATAACTCCTGATACTTCTCTTATGACAGAGTGGCGGATTTTTGAATTTTTCTGATTTTCATCATGCTTCTTTTCATGCGTCGTTGGCAAGACGTTATTTTGTTCGTTAGAAGATAGAGATGGTTAAGGATTATTATTTATGAAATAGCCACCCCTTATAATGTATTTTTAACCCCCGACGCATAAAACGGGTGTTATTTATAAGTTTGACCGTTATGTGTCTGTCTGTGGTACAGCAGCTCTTAAACGGGTGAACCGGTTCGAATACGTTTTTTTTAATTAAATACAGGTTCTCTAGCAATGGTTCTTAGACATGTTATATCAAAATCGATTCAGCCTAGGTACCTCAACATTTTGTCCTATTTTCCAACTGATCTAGAACCCAGAAATTCCAAAACTCTATAGGTACTATAGCATCTTTTATCTCTATAATAGTAGGTACTATAGACTCTATAGTACCTCGAGAAGTAGCTCGACGCGCCGCCGCTTAGCCTACAGGTTACAGGCCTAGAGGCTGTTGGCTTAGCGGCGGCGCGTCGAGCTATTTCTCTGTTCATTACTTTGCCAAAACGTAGAAAGCACAGCGGTTTTCACAGAGATCGCGCAATGTACACTGGACAATTGCTAAAACATCGTCGGTCGCATAGATGGTAAGCAGGCAGTTATGGTATGAGTTGCAGTGAGTCGGTCACACGCGAGCGTCTGTTGTGTAATTGAATCTTTACGCCCGCCTTGCACCTTATAGAATGGTCTGGCTAGATTCTATGAGAGTTAAATATGTTGATATTAAGTATATCCTACTAATATTATAAATGCAAATGTGAGTACGTACCTATGTCTTTTAAACCAGGGAGGTTGAGTTTATAATTCAATTTAAAATTGATGATCAAATCGCACCTCTGTTGCAATGCAATGCAATTGCATATTTTTTCAAAATGTGTTGATGTAAATACTTTATTGTACATAAAACACAAAAATAATAAGAAAAGAAAACAAAAAAACAAAAATAGTACAAAGGCGAACTTATCCCTAAAAGGGATCTTTTCGAGCACTTTGCATTCTTTATTTAAATTTAATTTAATTTGTTTGGATTAACTCAATTTAATTTGGTTTTACATTTCAGATAAATTAAATTTATTTTATTTATTTATTATGGATTTGTATCTGGAATAAATTCTATTTAATTTTATAAAGATTATACCAAGCTAATTATATAGTTCCCCGAAAGCCCTCACATAACTCCGCGAAATCGTTAGAGATTAATTTGAAGGCACACTGTTTTCCGTCGTAAATAAGTCTCGGTTATGGAGTTAATTATAACAAAAAACACTCGAGTTTAAAACACAAACAGTCGTACCTAGATCTCCCAATGCGCCTTTATAACCTAAAGGAAACTGCTATTCAACTATCATTAAACAATCGTTTCGACACATCAAATACCGCTCAAAACGTGCTTACGTCTTGGTCCTTCCACGTGCAAGAAATAAAAACTGGGGGTAAGAAATGTTAAAATGATGTTGCTTGGTCGGTTGCACGTCCGATTTGGATCGGCGTTCGGAATCGGTTTATTGTTAATTGGATAGTTATCTGAGGGAAATGCATTTGCTGCAACTGCAACATTTTTGTGTCGGGATGTGCCTAGAGCCAGTTAACCGGTCGGTACATCGGTTTATAATAATAATGTTTTAAACTTTCGTGATTTTTCAGTCATAGTCAAAATACCACAAACGGGACTTATCGCGCTGAAACACACGAGTAATATTTACCTCGACGTTTCAACCACATAACAGTGGCCGTGGTCACGAGTAGACTGAACTGTAGGGTGTCAAGTCTGCCTAGCAGCGCGAGTCCTTCGAACAACCCGCACGTGGTCATTTTTATTTGTCACCCCATCACACCGACACACAACACTAACAACGTCCGATCGTCCCTCCGAACTCGTGTGTTTAGCGTGATTAGCTCCGTTTGTGGTATTTTGACTACGATTTAACACATCGTCAATATACACCAGTATGTTATGTAGGTATGTATGTATTATTAATTTATGTTTATTCTGACCTCTCTGTACCTTATCTTTGTTATTTTAGTAATACTATTTATTTATTTAGATTATCGTTTTAGAACTCTGTTTTTTTTTGTTTCTTCGCTTCTTCCGTGGGTGTTGTAAGAGGCGACTGAGGATATAGGTTAAGGTTTACCGTAGGTGACAGGCTAACAACCTGTCACTATTGTACCGTTTTTGTCAAACTTGAAACCTAAAAGTGCTAAAAGTGGCTCAGAAGCGGTAACGTTTCGTGTGCTCTGCCTACCCCATTTGGAAATACAGGCGTGATGTTTGTGTGTGGTGTATTTTTTTTTGTTGACTGTACTTTATATTGTCACCCAAACTACATTTGCATACTTACCAAATTTCAAGTCGATTACATTAACCGTTGAAGAGTTCCGTCCTGTGGAGACGATCCTGGCTAGACTACCAGGATGTCACTACCAGATAATTATATTGTCACGCAACCTACATAAGTATACCAAATTTCAAGTCAACCCAATTACTGGAAGTTGGTCTTATTTAACTTGCAAAATTTGATTACAGACAGACAGACAGACACCAGAACAGGTGAAACTAAATAAAAGCTACTAAATAAATAAAATAATACCGTATAATAACCGTTACTCACATAACCTCACGAGGATTGCCTGAGAAATCCAACCTCCAACAGACAACGGAGTGTCCAACAATCGGCTGCATGAAAGTACTTAGGAGACCGAGGAGAGTTGTGACGAAGTCAACTCAAGGTTTGCAGGTGGTAGGACCTTGTGCAAGGTCCGCCCGGATTGCTACCACTATCTTGCTCGCTAATCCTGCCGTGAAGCAGCAGTGCTTGCAGTGTGTTTCGGTGTGGAGAGTAAGACAGCCGGTGAAATTACTGGCACTTGAGGTATCCCATCTTAGGCCTCTAGGTTGGCAACGCATCTGCAATCCCCCTGGTATTGCAGGTGTCTATGGGCGGTGGTGATCTCTTACCATCAGGAGACCCACTTGCTCGTTTGCCATCCAGTCAAATAAAAATAAAAATAAAGTCGATTTTTGGGAACTTATTAACTGCTAGCGATCTCGCAACAGCAAGCGTTTGATAGTTCGAGTCTTGAAGTAGGTAGTTCGCTAGCTTGTAATAAGCGCCAAAAAGTCGACGTTGTCACAATTCTCCTCTGTCATAACTCTCCTCGTTCTCCCCTATAGGTAGAGTCATTCACGATGACGCGTACCGTGTTTCTTATTACAATGACATTAATGGCTAGTTTTGACAAAACCACGCGTCTTCGTGGATGGCACTAGGTATACACCGAACTTCTATGACGTTGGTCTATGTAAGTTTAACATCATTCATGTCATCAATGTGTCCGCTCCGCTCGCGGTGGAAACCAAGCATAAACCGGACACTATAAGTTTAGTAAATTCGCAAGGTAAAAAGTACGAGTATTTCAATCAATTTTCAAACGACTTCAAAAAAGGAGGAGCCAATTGTGGGCCGAATTTCAAAATTATTTTTTCGTTCTTAAGGACATACTTCCGAGGTGGTCCCATTGTTACTAAGGCAGTACACTTAGTGTAAGTTTTCGGTTACAAAATACGTCTCGTTCGCGTTCGCGTTAGAATCTCAATTTATATGGAAACACGAACAGTGCCTCTAGCGGAACGTTTGCGATGTTCGTGCTTCTATACAAATTGAGATTATAACGCGAACGCGATCGTGACGTATTTTGTAACCAAAAACTTACACTAAGGGCTCAGGATCTGATTATAGGATCTAAGAAAAATCGAGGGTAACTCTCAAATTTTATAAGCGCACCTATAAAGATTTTGGCTTTTTTAACATCAAGTCAGAGCCTGATTAAGAAGATAGTGGGTGCTAGTATCCTGTTATATCATTAATAATATAATAAATGCGTAAGTTTGTAAGTCTGTTTGTTTATTTGTTTGTTTGTTACTTTATCACGTCTAAACCGCCGAACCAATTCAGATTTAATTTGGTATACAGATAGTTTGATTCCTGGCGAGTACTGCCTTTTCGCAACGTATAACGTTTGGCAACATGTTTCATTTCGCAACTTTTCATTTCGTAAACTCTAAAACTGTAAATATTTCAGGATTTATTTCAGGGCCATAGTGTAGAACCCTTTAGGTTAGGTTAGGTTAGTTTTTTAAAAATCCTGAAATATTTACAGTTTCAGAAATATTAAACAGTTGGGAAATGAAAAGTTGCGAAATGAAACAGGTTGTCAAACGTTATTCGCCGAAACATTAGTCAACCGATTCCTGGGAAAGGACATAGGATAGTTTTTATCCCGGAAAGTTGCATAGTTCCCGCGGGATAGGAAAACCGAATTCTACGCGGACGGAGTCGCAGGTAACGGCTAGTTAAATAATATAACTATGCTGTGTTTGGGCTTAATGGAATCGTTGTGAGATGCACTTTGGATACAAACCACTAAAAACCTTGAAAATCATTTTCTACTAGTTTGAAGTCGGTGGGTCAGCACGAGCCAGCTGTAGTGGAACTATATAGTCGTCTACCTCAGCTACATATACCTATATGAAGACCTGACACTGTCAGCATTATGCTGATGCGCGAACCATTTGCCGCAATTTAATGGGTCGAGTAGCATGCGGGGATACTTTTTGGTTAAGGCGGGATTTATTTTATAAAATTCATTAACCCCTACATTAGAAAGCAGGTCTCACGAACTTTTATAGAACCCGCATATAGTTAGTAAGTTAACTTAATTTTTAGAGTAGGTACCCTTCTTGTGTAATATGCATTATATACCTACCTGATTGTTGGCAATAAACGCATTTTCTTTCTTTCTTTCTTTCTATATACATTGGGCTTTAATCATTGAATCGATAAAGTTTACTGGATTCAAGTTTATCAAGTTTCTTGGTCCAGAAACTCACAGCGAGGGAGACAAAAAGCAATAATGGCGTCCGAATCCTAATCGTTATTATTTAGAACTAAACGACAACACCCAAATTGTTTATAACAATTATTGCAGTTAAAATTAATTTATCGCTTAACATTTTGGTGGCAAAAAGCAAACTGACGTGGATAGTTGAGATATTATTACCATAATAGCATAGTTTGAAATAGAAGTTAGGACATAGTTTCTGATCATTTATGTAATCGCGAAGCACTTATTAAGGGAGTTTCTTTAGGTACATGAACAGATACAACTTTTTCCGGGACATCATTAGTACAGCTACTTTAAAAAAATACTTTTTAAAATTTTTATTACACTTTTAAGTTTATTCGAAGAAGCAATGTAAAGCAAAATGCTTGATGTTTGTAGCATGATAGGCGATGTCAGTTATGTTCTAGGATGGCGTAAATTGATAGCAGTATTTAATTTGTATGAAAAAAGGAAAATTCAATGACTCCATTATTTTTAAAACTCGCTGAACCAATGTTGTTCAGTTTGACGAGGACGACCTATTTTTTAATTTTTTGCTCATATTACAGGTAACACCCGGTATAATCAAAAAGCAACTTTGTTGGCTATTGTTTGAAGTAACATATTTTTTATTAAAATTCGTCATTTTGTCATTTTATGATGCTTCTTGAAAAGGGCACCACTCACATCTATTTATGTCAAAAATTATTGTGTTCCTACAAAATCATACCAAAACAAAAACGTCACATAAATACGAAATACACCCACACACACATACACACACACAGCTTAACATTGTCTACGACTGAAGCGATCACTCATCATTTTTCATCGTATTTTTATGGGAGATGGAAAATCAGTGATACCATCTCCTGTACTAAGCGCTTTAAGCATTGAACAGTCCAATAGCAATTTAAAGGTTTTTGCAGTTAAAATTGTTTTACTTTTCAATTTATGCACTAACTATCATAACAAGACAATGCAAGTATAGTCAGCAAAAATCTTGCATCAAAAATTAGCTTTCTATCAAATTTTATTTCACGAGAACTTGTTTTAACTCAGTTCAAAACGCAATGCACAACTGCTTATGTAGGTAAAAAATTAAACAAATGACCTGTTGTACTCGTATATAGTAGTAGTTTGTTAGATAAGTAGACGTTCCAGATTCGAAAAATGACTTAGGGGCTGTTTCACCACCCATTGATTAGTCTTAACTGACGGTTAAATGTGATGCCGTCTCCGTCTATTCGAACAAATCAAATAGAGACTAATCAATGGATGGTGAAACAGCCCCTTAGTCTCCATTGATTCTGTGCACTTACTACATACAGTCAAGTGCAAAGATATCGACATGGCCAAAGTTACAAAAATATGTATACACGACTTTATGCACTAACATTAAGGTCGTGTAGGTATACATATTTTTGCAACTGTGGCCGTGTCGATATCTTTGCACTTTCCTGTACAACCAAGCCACTTACATTTTTCACCTACCTTTATCTTTATTTCGAGGGTAGCGAGGTCTAACTCGAAAAGTCAAAATACCTGGCTGTCGAAAAAAGGACGCTCTATGCAAAAGTTTGAATTTGAATTACGAATTAATAGATCAATTTATTGGGTTTGAACACTCAACCCTCGATTGTCATTTGTTTCCCGTTCACGAAGCAAACGCCACTTTTTCCAAGAAACACCAAAGTGGCCAGTAGCAAACTAAACCCGGCAGTATATCTGGATTGTGCTCAGTCCAAACACGTATCGCCTAATGGCATTCTCTGGTTGTGGACGCTCATTCCTTCTGTCCTAACGATTTTTTTAATAGCTTAAGATTCCAAGGCATTAAGAGCTAACGGGCTTTGATGATTGAGCTAATGAAGATTTAGTAGTAAAAATATACTACTGTTGAAAGAGGCGAAACTTAAATGCGTCGTGCATGTTGTATTACATTGCGTGCTCGGTTGAGCACATCAAACTCGTTCGCTTTAGCGGCTTCGTAATATAATCCGATTTGTACGATTTTTCTTGCAACTCAAAACTGGGCTTTAGATCTGGCAGTCGAATTTAAATTCCGAGGTTTTGCTTAAAAATCATAAAAATTACGTGGTGTTCTTCATTTAGGACGTTGTATAAAAGTTAAAACTAAAAAAATATATATTAAAATCCGACTTACCTTATAAAAACTTGAATACTTCTTCTCTATTAAAATATGGCTTTTCTGTCCTAATTAATAGGACAATTTCGCCAGTGTCAAAGTACTCTCTTTGAGAGAGACGTTGTACGGTGATTGTAGTTTCTGCAACTTGATAGTAAAATTCCAGAAACCACGTGGAGACAACTTGCGCATTAAAAAATGTCAGACACGAGAGCAATATAGAAATTTGTGCATGATCACTGTTCACTGTTAAGGTTAATAGCCGCATAAAACACTAATAAAATTATACTTCAACTAGCCAAAGAAACAGAAATAGCAAAATTCGAATGCTACAAATCGAATCCAAACTTGTATAATTAAAATCTACAAAGAAAAAACAAGTCTAGTAGTAAACTACTAGTAGTAAACTATTAAAAAACTCTGTTTAGTAACATAAACTTTAACAATCGGGATCCATTACTGGAATTTTTTATCTAGTCATGATTTTGACCTTTTTGAACTTACGCTGACTAGAAAACACAACGGATGCACTGAAACTTAAAAATTTTGTATGTTTGTCACAAAGCTTGGCACCTAAATTGCTTTGCCAACGAACGAGTCAGTCGTACACAATATTGTTGGCAAGACTCACTGAGAGTGGTACACGTTAAAAGAAAAAGCGAAATAGTTAAAAGTAAATTGGCAATGCGAAACACGCGAAACATGGTGGACATCGAAACATTGTTCAAGGAAAACGTTAATTGTGTGTTTCGTATTTTGAATAGCAGGTTCGTTGCGGCATGCTGTAAAATGTTATAGATAAATAATTTCCAAATTTTTTTTTCGAGATTTGTTAACAAAATCTATTAGTTTATTTGACAAAAATGGTGCTTGTCACCCTATTCTCCGTTCTCACAGTAAATGTCAGAGTAAATTTCCTTGTCAAGCAATGTATGTCACTATGACTTTTTCTACGAAAAGGTTCCACAGTGGGTCACGATTCAGTTGGTTCGAGTGTACATAACCATTTTACATCATCACAAAGGGACATAAATTTTCCTACTTCAAAGAGATTTCGGTAATGTAAGGTCACTTGTACTGTCAATTTAGATTCCGGAAGCGAGGGGGAGTGATAAGTACAATTGCGACCACAACGCGCAGCCGAGCAAGCGAAACAAGCGATAAGATAGGAAAAAATTTGACCTACCAGTGGTGGTTATGTGAGATGGTTATGTACGGGGAATATGGGGTTTTAACAATTGGCTTGTAACTTGGACTTCAAAGCTTATCGCCGCCTCCGTTAGTGGCGGTTAGTACTAAGTCGCTTTATTCAGCAGCTAAACTTGATTAGTGACGTCTTCCTTATCATCCTAAGCGGATGGCTGTCTTTGTGAAAGGGTAAGAACAGAGGGCACTATTGGTGGTTGTAATAAGCGCATTTTTGTTTTAAAATCCAATTTGGTACACAGATAACTGAATCTAGAAGAAAATACATAGGTTTTTCTTAATATTTGTTTTCTTCACCATTATCATTGTCAGCCGTAGGACGTCTACTGTTGGGCATAGGTTTCCACTTACTTCGGTTTACATCCACTGAAGCCACGGCTTTAACCAGGTCATCCGTCCATGTCGTTGGTATTATTGTATTTTAAACTTTCTCAGTTCTCACTCATGACTAATACGAGTATATAATATACATATGTGTCTCGGAACTTAATAATGACTATTATTTATTGCTATTTATTTACTATTTCATTATTCATTAGTTAGTATCTGGCAAATTTGGATAAATCGGGGGGATATTATTGGCAGTGTCGAAATGATTCTGTGCCAGTACGAGGAAATCAAGTAGAACTTTTGTGAATTACTAAAAGAATACAGTAAAATCCTGTAAATTCAATTTAATTGAAAGACCTACCCAATTCTTTTTGTATGAGAAAAAGGGGAAAGGCTAGCTGTATTATAATAAAAGGAAAAAACGAGAAGTTCACCCAAAAAAAAGTCAATAATGCCTTCCAATGACTCCCACAAACATCAGAAATTATAGGTGTGTTGCCATTCTTTAGATAGTCAATCAAGTCAACATGATTGATCCACAAAAGATGTTTCGAAGCTTACTTTTTTAAGTTCATTAAGATACAATACCAGTTGTAAAAATGCACAAGATTATAAGTCCGTTTTACTTTCAGTTGTTTGATATAATTTAGCTGTAAATGGCTGAATTACATCTACTAATGCTTTCATTTGTTTGAGATAATCTTCTTCTTCTGCATTTTCATTGTTTTCGACCCATTTAATTGTCTCGTCAATAATTTTCATGAGTTTATCTTTTTCATCTGCCATTTCACCATCGAGTTTATGCAGTTGACTTTTTAATTTGTAAGTGAAGCTTTCCAGTTCATTTCTAGCGTCCAAACGATGTTTAAGAATTTTATCGTTATGAGCAAATTGTTCAGAGTCTTGAATCATCCTTTCTATTTCATCTGTTGTTAGTCGGTTCTGGTGGTTTGTAATAATGAGGTTTTCTTTAGTACCGGTGCCTTTATCTTCCGCTGATACTTCTAGGATTCCATTTGCGTCTATGTTAAACGTTACTTCAATCTGAGGGTCACCTCTTGGTGCTAAAGGTATCCCAGTTAAATCAAATTTTCCTAGCAAATTATTATCTTTTGTTAAAGAACGTTCTCCTTCGAAGACTTTGATGGTTACAATCTGTTGATTATCCGCAGCAGTTGAAAATATTTGGGATTTCTGTGTAGGAATAACAGTGTTACGTGGTATTAATTTTGTCATTATCCCTCCAACAGTTTCGATTCCAAGTGTAAGAGGATTGACATCTAAAAGCACAAGTGAATCATAATGTTGCTCTCCGCTAAGTATTCCAGCTTGCACAGCGGCGCCGTATGCCACAGCCTCATCAGGATTTATACCAGTAGACAGTTCTTTACCAAAAAATTCTTTGACCAACTGTTGAACTTTAGGAATTCTGGTTGAACCACCAACAAGAACTATCTCGTCAATATCGGTTTTTTTCATATTAGAGTCTTCTAAAACCTTCTGTATTGGTTTAAGTGTAGATTTAAAAAGATCCATATTCACCTCTTCAAATTTAGCTCTAGATAAAGACTGTGATAAGTCTTCACTTCCGAAAAAGGACTCAATTTCTATTTTTACTTGATAGTTTGAAGAAAGCGCTCGTTTTGCCTTTTCAACTTCACGTCTTAATTTTTGAACTGCGCGTTTATCAGCTTTAATATCTTTACCATTCTTTTTGAATAGCTTGATAAAGTAATCTACCACACGTTGATCAAAATCTTCTCCACCTAAATGACTATCTCCACTTGTAGCTATTACTTCAAACACTCCGTTATCGACTGTGAGAAGCGAGACATCAAAAGTGCCTCCTCCCAAATCAAAAATGAGGATATTTTTCTCTCCTATTTTCAAATCTAGACCGTAGGCAATTGCGGCAGCGGTTGGCTCATTTATTATTCTTATTACATTAAGACCAGCAATAACACCGGCATCTTTAGTTGCTTGACGTTGCGCATCGTTAAAATATGCTGGAACAGTGACGACTGCATCAGTAACATTCTTACCCAAATAAGCTTCAGCGGTGTCTTTCATTCTTCTCAAAATCATAGCAGAAATTTCTTCTGGTGCAAATATCTTGTCCTCTTTGACACTTTTAACAAACACATACGGCTTATTATCTTTCTCTATAACCTTATAAGAGAAGTATTTGATATCTTTTTGAACATTTAAATCGCTCCAGTTTTTACAATAAGTCGTTTTACATCGAAAATTGTTTTCTCAGGATTACTGGTTACTTGATTCTTAGCAGCATCACCAATAAGAATTTTATCGCCGTCAAGGCTACATAAGACGGTGTTATCCGATTTCCCTGGTCGTTAGGTATTATATCTACTCGACCGTTACGATATACTCCTACACAGGAATATGTTGTACCTAAGTCGATTCCTATGACTGGTCCTTTGTCGTCTGCATACACTGCTATTGCCAACATAATAAATAAACCCAACTTCAGCTTTGCACGCATTTTATCCCAATTTGCGATGCTTTAGCCGTGTTCGTGTTTTACTGTCACACGTTTTACTTTCACTATAAATAGGATGAGATTTCGGTTAATAACACAGGAACTGAACTATCCTTAATATTTTCAATAACTGGAGTAAATTAATTTATTTCGTTCAACGTGCACTCTTCTTATCTTCACAACTCAAAATTAAAGTCTTTTTCGTACCGTCTGTCTATACCATCAAAACACTTTATTTCCACGCAAAGTAAAGTTTTTTCTAACAAAACAAGAGTGCAAACTATGCAAAATTTTACTTGACTTTTGCCACCAAGAAGTAAAATCAGCAACTAGCGTAGATGCGCGTCTTATGATCGGCAATAGTAAAGTGGACCTCTAAAATTTTGCAACCTTCTACAACCCCCTACTATAGATGTGTAAAGCACATCAACTCGTGTAGTGTTGCTATTGGTCGCAAAAGTGATGACGGGGGTACTGCACCGTGATTGGGCCACGTTTGAATTATAAAAGATATTGAATTTTTGTTCGGTAAGAAATTCGTTGGCGAATTGCGTCATCCTCAAAAAATCCTTAGTAATATCACAAAGGCTAAAATGAGAACGTTTGATGTTTGATGCGCTTGAAGTATTCAATCGATCGTGATATTTCTTAGTTTTTTATTTCGAAACTTGTGTTTGAAAAAAGGGCAAGATTTAGTATTTAAGTACATTTAATACGAATCCTACTGATGAATGAATGCTTATACATTTCACACACGACTATTAAATTTCTACTTATTATACTTAGTTTCTTCAAAATTTGTGTAGTAAGTATTTAACATAACGAAACAGTTTGAAAAGCATTATTTTTCCTATTTATAAAATCCAGCCGAGTAGAATGGAAAAATAATACATATTTTGAACCAATTCATTTTTAAAGTACAAAAGCCAACATTATAATATGACATAGAGTTAATAAGACCTAACTAATAAGAAGACAAACAGTTTCAATATATAGTAGAAATTACAAAGCAGCTTCTAAACGGTTATTTAAATGTAAATTCGAAATTCAAACGGATCTGTCACGTCATCCTTTACGGTGAGCATGTGTTTGGAAATTCGAAGACATTGGAAATAGCATGTTTCATCTTGTTTAGACATCTCCTAATAACACGACGACAAATGGATTGGATGGATTTTTGTTATTCTTCTATCTAAAGTGTGCTCATCCGGACTTTTACTTAGCTTTTTTTGTTTGTCCCTGCTCGTTTGCTAGAGGGATGTATCTTTTTTACTGTATAAGGGAAACACATGAATTCGTCACGAAATGTGTATTTAATATATTTATTAGCGTTGCGGTTGTGCTGCAAAATCTATGATTTTTCTTTTTCAAGGGCTTAGTAACGAAGAAAATTGGATCATTTCTAATGCTTTTTCATAAAAAAATTAGTATGTGTACTGGCGGGAACAAAGTAAAATTATAAATTCATTTAAGTGGTTCTCATACAAAAAAAAAGTATTTTTAGGTGGTTTTTGTTTGCTTGTCATAATGTTTGTGATCACAAACTAAACGGCTCCTCAGATTTTTATGTTTTTTTGTAAATTTGGCAGTTATGAGAAAATGTCGTAATGTATTTCTCCTTTTTGAGATATTGAACTTTGAAATGACAATGTCCGGTATTTTCAACTTTTGTAAGTTGATTAGGTTCAGAGAGCAAAAAAAATTGACTTGTCCTGAATAAAACGGTATTAGTTGTCACCCGATCAGGTACAGTCACGTATCGTATTGCTCCGCCATACGTCACCCTAATTCCAAGTTCGTACTCATGCTTTGTTGTTAACGGCTCATTTGTTTTGGTTCTCGCTATAATTACAAAGTTAGATTGTGCCTATTGTCTCCATTGTACCTAGAACTCGAAAACTCGGATTCTAGCAAAATTTAAGCTTTCTAGTATCTAAAAGTCAATGACAACTTACTTTTTATCCTAGTTGCGTGTGTATGTTTGTTAAGTACTCATTCACGCCAAAACCGCTGAACGAATTTCGATGTAATTTGGTAAATAGATAACTGGACATCTGAAATAACACATAGGCAACTTTTTATCCCGATATCCACTAAATCTACTAGTTATAGAGTCGTGAAATTTGGCACGGATGTTTATAATGCGATGTCAATAAAAACCAGGCTGTATTTTTTGGAAATTCTCATGAGAATTTAGTAAATTTTCAGGATTTTTCAAATGCTGGATTGAATGATGAAGCATGCGAAGACACAGGCATATATAGTTTATCATAAACAAAAGTATAACGTCTCTGCGGTCAAGTAAGGTAGATCGCATATGTAAAAGACTGGATGAAATGAGGGCTACCGTTTTCGTGCTCACCAGTTGGCGCCACTGTAGACAAAGTTCTTACCTGAAGTATATAGGTCAGTTTGTTATTACGGGCGTGAAAGCTAAATTTACATTTAAATCATGTTTAATAACTTAACACCGTACCATAAAAATATCGAGCATGCCACAGTGTTGCGTACTCCCGTTTTGTTCGGAAAAAAGGGAGGACAAAGGTTTTCGAAAGACAAAACTGTCTCAAAACACAGACATTCATTGCCACGTAACGCATATTTGTCAATTTATGCTTGTCAATTGTGTTTGTGTACTTATTTTGTACAATAAAGAGTTTACATACACATTTGCCATAATTAATTTCAGGTATTGCAAAATATTCACAAATTTATTCTTATTATAAAAAAACCGCGTAGCTCGCCCAAAAACAGTGACATTAGACATTTCGGAGACCTCTCGCTACACTAGCGCCTCTAGCGGCAAATTCATACGCGATAGCCCTCATCAGCACGCACGTTACGAATGCTGGATTTGTCCTATCCGCGGATCTCGATGTGGATGCAGAGTTTTACCGGACTACCCTAAGTTTGGTTATGTTTTGGAGCGATAAGTATGTGTGTTCTATTTCTTTGGTTCCCTGTAGCCTAAACGGATTGGATTGATTTCAACATACTCGTATGTGAAAGCATTCCATTTGTCAACTGTCAAAGTGACATAAGGTATATAATATTTCAAAATGGCGTTCGCGAAAAAAATATGGCGGAGGGATTCAGTTAGTTAGTTTTAGAAGCCGTGGCGGCCTAGTGGTATGACCTATCGCCTCTCAAGCAGAGGGTCGTGGGTTCGAACCCCGGCTCGCACCTCTGAGTTTTTCGAATTATATTTGAAATTTACCACGAGCTTTGCGGTGAAGGAAAACATCGTGAGGAAACCTGCACAAATTCGGTTAGTTTCAATACTTTGGCAGGTAGAGTGTTCCAATCGTCAAAACTGTTTGAAGGATTCAACAAAAGAATTGAGTTTTCTAGCATCGCACTCATTTTAAATACAACTCAGAACAGCGCGCTGAAGCAATGTAAAACGTGATCGCCACGCTTCGTACATACCAGTGATGTAACGAATATCTCTAATATTCGCTAACGTTAATATTCAATTGTGATATTCGCTAGTGCAAAATGCGAATATAAGCTTTTAATTTTTTTTTATTTATTTCTTTTAAGCCCAAAAAAGCCGCGGTGGCCGAGTGGTTTGACCTATGGCCTCTCAAGCAGAGGATCGTGGGTTCAAACCCCGGCTTGCCACTTGAGTTTTTCGATTCATGTGCGAAATACATTTGAAATTTACCACGAGCTTTACGGTGAAGGAAAACATCGTGAGGAAACCTGTACAACCTGCGAAGCAATCAATGGTGTGTGTGAAGTCCCCAATCCGCACTGGGCCCGCGTGGGAACTAACTGCCCAAGCCCTCTCATTCTGAGAGGAGGCCTGTGCCCAGCAGTGGGACGTATATAGGCTGGGTTTTTTTTTTTTTTATTATTATTATTTCTTTTAACTAAAAAGAAGAGTGTTAGTATTACTAGCGCCAAATATTGATAATTTCATGCGCAGCTACCTAAAAACTGATGTTCTTAATAAAAAATCAGTTATCTATTAAGTTTCAAGAGTTATAATATATCATATCTTTGATTTTTTGTGATTTTTAGTCAACTTCGAGTTTAAAGCTGTCTGAAATCTCTGTCTGTATGTTTATGTCTGAAGCGACTGGAGGTCTATGGGGGAGACCTATGTCCAACAGTGGACGTCCTCAGGCTGAGATGATGATGATGATGATGTCTGAAATATTTCTACTTAGGTTAGGTTATATAGGGTTTTGACAACCGGATGGCCCAGTCGTTAGAGAACTTGACTACGGAGCTTGAGGTTCCGGGTTCGAATCCCGGCCGGAGCAGATATTTGTATGAATAATACGAATGTTTGTTCTCGGGTCTTGGATGTTTAATATGTATCTATCTATATAATTATGTTTATCCATTGCCTAGTATCCATAGTACAAGTTTTGCTTAGATTCCCATGATATTTTTTTTATTTATTTATTTGGGTACTCTCAAAAACACGCTATGGCAACGAACTGCGACTCCTGAAAATATTAATAGGTAATTATTATAGTCATGATATGATTTATTTGTAAATAATTATTTTCGCATTTCAGAGCTAATTTTTATACATTTTCACGCGACCATTTGCGAATGTGAATTCATGCGAAAGCGGATAATCACATTTACATCACTAGTAAATACCTATTGATGATTAAAAAATACAATACAATGACTCTTTATTGAACACCAATACATCATAAGCAGTACAGAAAATACAGGTACATACGAGTACATAGAGATTATTGATTGTGATTATGTTGAGAAAAAAACTCTTACAGTGTGCCTCAAAAAATCAATAGCAAATTGTCATATCTATGCAATATAAGCCGACAAAATATTTTAGGAAGAATGCAGCACTGTACTCTAAATTATAATACTATACTAATACTATAAATAATTCTATGTGCCTAGTTCGCACAACCATGGTTTCTTACCAACCAAAATGCTTTTGGCATTTTAATGTAATTTCGCCTATAACTTCAGAAAAACACTTGAGTTACTCTTTTCAAAAGGGGAATCTAAACCTAGAAAGGGTACTTCAAGCTGTCCTAGAAACTTTAATTTGATATTATATGAAAAACTTGTAGCTTTTGTAGTTCAACCAAAAAGAAAACTGAAAATCTTAAATTTTTACGGTTCCGTACCTCAAAAGGAAAAAACGGAACCCTTATAGGATCACTTTGTTGTCCGTCTGTCTGTCTGTCAAGAACCTTTTTCTCCGGAACGCGTGGAGGTATCAAGCTGAAATTCATATCAAATACTGAAGTCTACTGTCCCTTGGAGCTGTGAAAAAATCAAACTTTTAAGCCAACGCAATCAAAAATCGTTTATGCTGCAAATTTTCGACACTCGCAAGGAAATCAAAACCTAAAGGGTACTTGTCGTGAAATCAGAATCTTGAAATTTGTTACGAAGCAACGTCTTAAAGCACAGATAAAGGAATAATTGTGAAAAGCATACATTTTTAGTTACATCATATATAATAAAAATATTTGTATGGAACCCTCGGTGCGCGAGTCCGACTTGCACTTGATCGGTTTTTTTTTCTGTATGTCTGTCTATGTCAGTAACCAATCTACCTAATAAACACTACTACCTAATACTAAATACTAATTTTCCTGAAGCACAGGGAATCCTAGTTCAGGCTTTTGTTATAAATATTTCTCTTACAGTATATTTTAGTTCATAATTAAAAGTGATGTAAACTGAGTTTTTAAAATAATTATTATTGTTAATAAATTATAATAAATAAAAGTACACGTATAGCACCCTCGGTGCATGAGACTGAGTTTAACTTGGTCGGTTTTTATTTTTCATCATAATGCAGAAAGCGTGTTTACACAAAAAAAACACTTTTAAATTTAACAATAATTTATTTTCAGGTTCTACTTCGATTTCTACTCCAAGACCGTTTCTCATAATTTACTATACCTATCAGTTACAATATAGTTAAAAGTAGAGATAGATCAATTTTAGTATAGATACTTTAATTACCTACCTTCTAGCTACTTTTACAACCTTCATCTTATTTCTGATAAAACACTTTCATACTCACACACTGAGCACAAAGGAGTATCATACTTCTCAGTTACACCTAATTTAGAAAAATCAACATTATATAAATTCTTTACGCATCATAATCTACCATTTTACAATCTATGACCATTTTATCTCATTAGATTATAACTCGACCTCGCTTGCACTGGCTGACCTGTCGACTCAATAAAACCTTCAAAAACTACTAATATTTCTATATTACCAGTCAGCAAGTCAGGTGCTGAAATATTATAATGGACTATTTTTTATAATAATGTATCACAGACACAGGCCAGAAGAAAGTTGATTCACAACCATCCAATTCAACATCAGGCAACTGCTCAAATTCATCTAGAAGATCTTTATCTGTATCCATTCTTATAACATACATTAAAGCTTTATATTGAGTATTCTTGAAGTCCTATTACCAACTCTAAAGATGAAACACATTTTTATTATTCTAGAGTTAATTACGGCGTTTTTACTAAAATAATGGTTTGCGTTCGAGCTTTAGGTCGAGTTAATTTTGCAAAGAGTATGCAACCATAAAAGACTTAAAGATAGAGCTTGTAATGCATTGCATCACATAACAATTACAGCGGAACAAGCTAGTGTTTTTTCCTATGTCCATAAGCAACTGTGGTATCAACTTCAATCTGAAAAGAAATGAAGGGTGAAGTTGTATATGTTTCTAATGCAGGCATCCATTTTGTACCGTTTAAATCTGCGTGCTACTGAAATCTCCATGGCCCGTTGCAATGACCAGTAAGGCATCCAAAGAATAACCAGTTTAAGATGTAAGCCATGGTGAAGTTAATAATGGTCCATCGCCATCTCGTTTGCACCATTGTAATGAACCAGGTTGTTAAAATGCTGAAAATTTGGCCGAGCTGTAATGGGTATGTTGACTCTCCGTTCTTGAATACTGCACGTTGTAGGAAGTTTGTATTTTTGAGAATTGTGCTGGATATATTCTGAAAGGTATAGATAAGCTTTTCTACAGCCAGAGTTAATAGAAATACCTGTGTAATAGGAAACAGTTTTTTTGGGTTGCATAGCCTTTTAAAGGTCCAGACACAAGCTCCTTGATGTATTGTTTTTTGTAATTTTATCTGCTAGAGGGAATGATGTAAGGTCAAGGATTTAATTTTCATGAACCACCATGGAATCTTTTCAAAAGAAAAGTCATTACGATTTTCCTTGTTAATTAATGCGATGTCAATATGACGTTAACTGTGAAATGGTTCCATAGTGGCCTTGAATGACCGTAGGTACTAACCAACATTTTTTTCACTAAGGCAGATTAGTAACTTCCTATGCCCATGCGCATTACTTCAAACGTGAACTAACTTCAACGACCTCTGATAGAGACGAAGTTGATTATCTACTTACTGTTCCTTGGATGGTAAACACCTGGTATCACAAGTTTGCGTCCTGATCGAATTCGACACATCTTTTCCTTAAAGCCTCGGCCATTGTTTGCTTTGATCTGAAATGATGTTTGCAGCGTCGTTTATTATGTAAGAGAGCAAATTGAAAATGTTGGATTTAAACGCTATTTCTTCAGACAGAGTTTTTTGAAGTTGTTACGGTAACAGTCCAATGTTTTCTATAAGATTTTAGTTAACTGGTCCTACACGGATCAAATCATTGAAGTTCATTTTGATCCACTCCCAGTGGTAGAATAACTTTAAATTTGTTATCCTATATTATATAAGGGGAGTGAGTTTGTTTGTTTGTTTGTTTGTTACGCTTACGCCGTAACTACTGCACCGATTCCTATGAAATTTTGCATACGTCATATTAGAGGTCCAGAATAAATAATAGGATAATTTTTTATCCGAAAAAAATTGCCATTCCCAGGGATGACCAAAAGTTTGTTTTTTGTATTCTAACGCGGGCTGACTGAGCTGACTTAATAATATGTGTTAAAAAGCTGCCTTGCTTGCTTGTTGCACCATTTCTTGCATAATCACATGCTTGCTTACACGATTGCTTTCACGCTTGCTTGCATGATTTAATGCATGCTGCTTGCATGCTTGCTTGCGCTTGAATGCAGGCTTGAATGCATGCTTACTACTAGCATATTTCTTGCAAAATTTCATGCTTGCTTGCATGCTTGAAATGCATGCTCGAATGCATGCTTGCTTGCACTATTCTTGCATATTACATGCTTGCTTACATGCTCACTTACATGCTCACTTGCATGCCTGCTTGCATGCCTGCTTGCATATTTGTTTGCCTGCTTGCATGCCTGCTTGCATGTTTGTTTGCTTGCTTGCATGCTTGCATGCTTGCTTGCATGCTTGCTTGCATGCTTGCTTGCATGCTTGCTTGCATGCTTGCTTACATGCTTGCTTGCAGCAGAGCTTGCAACATTCTTGCATAATTAATGCTTACTTACATGCTTGTGCATGTTTGCTTGCATGCTCGAATGCATGCTTGCTTGCACTATTCTTACATACTTGATGCTTGCTTGCATGCTAGAGTGCA
>NC_133482.1:16311277-16347472 GCF_025370935.1 Choristoneura fumiferana
CTAGTCCAGGCCTGCCATCTTCGGTTTGTGGTCGCCATTCGAGGACCTTTCCTCCCCCAGCGGTTATGTTGTTCGAGCGAAGTCCCGCCTATTGCCACTTCAACTTGAATATTTGTAGAGCTATGTCGGTGACTTTAGTTTGGCGAATTTTCGAATTCTGGATTCTATCGCGTAAAAAAAATCCAAGCTCTCTGCATAGCTCGTTGCGTGATTCTGCGCCTCTCACAGAAGGCAGGCAGTCAAATATCACGTCTCAACGCCACAGGGTCATATCTGGCAACGCTAACTTCTAGAAGACTCTGATCTTTATAGGTACTGCGGAATTTTGGACAAGAAGATAGAGATAAATAAATAAATAAAAAAAGCCTTTTATTAATCGCATACCTGTAGCAGCAGTTCGAAACATTAGGGTCATAAACACTATAATACTATAATTTATAAAAAAAGTTTTAAAAATATATAATATTTTTTTCATGCGGAACCTCTCCTAGTTGAGGGTAAAGGCCTCCTCCAGAGATGCCCAATAGTCTCTATCATTGGCTTTTTCCATCCATAGTTTACCATCGATTTCTACAATGTCATCAGCCCATCTGGTTTTTGGTCTTCCTCTCTTTCTGGTGCCTGCAGGGCCTGGCCATGACGTCAGCCTAGATACCCAGCGATTGTCACCCATTCTTGCTACATGGCCTGCCCATCGCCATTTTAATTTTTGCGAGTGACTCAGGGCGTCCATAACTCCTGATACTTCTCTTATGACAGAGTGGCGGATTTTTTGAATTTTTCTGATTTTCATCATGCTTCTTTCCATGCGTCGTTGGCAAGACGTTATTTTGTTCGTTAGAAGATAGAGATGGTTAAGGATTATTATTTATGAAATAGCCACCCGTTATAATGTATTTTTAACCCCCGACGCAAAAAACGGGTGTTATTTATAAGTTTGACCGCTATGTGTCTGTCTGTGGTACAGCAGCTCTTAAACGGGTGAACCGGTTCGAATACGTTTTTTTTAATTAAAGGCAGGTTCTCTAGCAATGGTTCTTAGACATGTTATATCAAAATCGATTCAGCCTAGGTACCTCAACATTTTGTCCTATTTTCCAACTGATCTAGAACCCAGAAATTCCAAAACTCTATAGGTACTATAGCATCTTTTATCTCTATAATAGTAGGTACTATAGACTCTATAGTACCTCGAGAAGTAGCTCGACGCGCCGCCGCTTAGCCTACAGGTTACAGGCCTAGAGGCTGTTGGCTTAGCGGCGGCGCGTCGAGCTATTTCTCTGTTACTCTGCCAAAACGTAGAAAGCACAGCGGTTTTCACAGAGATCGCGCAATGTACACTGGACAATTGCTAAAACATCGCCGGTCGCATAGATGGTAAGCAGGCAGTTATGGTATGAGTTGCAGTGAGTCGGTCACGCGCGAGCGTCTGTTGTGTAATTGAATCTTTACGCCCGCCTTGCACCTTATAGAATGGTCTGGCTAGATTCTATGAGAGTTAAATATCCTACTAATATTATAAATGCAAATGTGAGTACGTGTGTCTTTTAGACAGGGCAGATTGAGTTTATAATTAAATTTAAAATTGTTGATCAAATGGCACCTCTATTGCAACGCAATGCAATTGCAATTTTTTCAAAATGTGTTGATGTAAATACTTTATTGTACATAAAACACAAAAATAATAAGAAAAGAAAACAAAAAACAAAAATAGTACAAAGGCGAACTTATCCCTAAAAGGGATCTTTTCGAGCACTTTGCATTCTTTATTTAAATTTAATTTAATTTGTTTGGATTAACTCAATTTAATTTGGTTTTACATTTCAGATAAATTAAATTTATTTTATTTATTTATTATGGATTTGTATCTGGAATAAATTATATTTAATTTTATAAAGATTATACCAAGCTAATTATATAGTTCCCCGAAAGCCCTCACAGCAGGCACACTGTTAACAAAAATCACTGAAGTTTAAAACACAAACAGTCGTACCTAGATCTCCCAATGCGCCTTTATAACCTAAAGGAAACTGCTATTCAACTATCATTAAACAATCGTTTCGACACATCAAATACCGCTCAAAACGTGCTTACGTCTTGGTCCTTCCACGTGCAAGAAATAAAAACTGGGGGGTAAGAAATGTTAAAATGATGTTGCTTGGTCGGTTGCACGTCCGATTTGGATCGGCGTTCGGAATCGGTTTATTGTTAATTGGATAGTTATCTGAGGGAAATGCATTTGCTGCAACTGCAACATTTTTGTGACGGGATGTGCCTAGAGCCATTTAACATATCGGTTTATAATATAATGTTTTAAAGTGTTTGTTCGTGATCTTTCACTCATAGTCAAAATACCACAAACGGGACTTAGCTGAAACACACGAGTAATATTTACCTCGACGTTTCAACCACATAATAGTGGCCGTGGTCACGAGTAGACTGAACTGTAGGGTGTCAAGTCTGCCTAGCAGCGCGAGTCCTTCGAACTACCCGCACTTGGTCATTTTTATTTGTCACCATGGGGTCACACCGACACACAACACTAACAACGTCCTATCGTCCCTCCGAACTCGTGTGTTACTCGTGTGTTACTCGTGTGTTTAGCTTGATTAGCTCCGTTTGTGGCATTTTGACTATGATTTAACACATCGTCAATATACACCAGTATGTTATGTAGGTATGTATGTATTATTAATTTATGTTTATTCTGACCTCTCTGTACCTTATCTTTGTTATTTTAATAATACCTACTATTTATTTATTTAAATTATCGTTTTAGAACTCTGTTTTTTCATTTCTTCGCTTCTTCCGTGAGTGTCGTAAGAGGCGACGGAGGATATACGTTAAAGTATACCTACTGTAGGCGATAGACTAGCAACCTGTCACAATTGTACCGTTTTTGTCAAACTTAAAACCTAAAATTGCTAAAAGTGGCTCAGAAGCGGTAACGTTTCGTGTGCTCTGCCTACCCCATTTGGAAATACAGGCGTGATGTTTGTGTGTGGTGTATTTTTTTTTTGTTGACTGTACTTTATATTGTCACCCAAACTACATTTGCATACTTAACAAATTTCAAGTCGATTACATTAACCGTTGAAGAGTTCCGTCCTGTGGAGACGATCCTGGCTAGACTACCAGGATGTCACTACCAGATTATTATATTGTCAAGCAATCTACATAAGTATACCAAATTTCAAGTCAACCCAATTACTGGAAGTTGGTCTTATTTAACTTGCAAAATTTGATTACAGACAGACAGACAGACACCAGAACAGGTGAAACTAAATAAAAGCTACTAAATAAATAAAATAATACCGTATAATAACCGTTACTCACATAACCTCACGAGGATTGCCTGAGAAAATCCAACCTCCAACAGACAACGGAGTGTCCAACAATCGGCTGCATGAAAGTACTTAGGAGACCGAGGAGAGTTGTGACGAAGTCAACTCAAGGTTTGCAGGTGGTAGGACCTTGTGCAAGGTCCGCCCGGATTGCTACCACCATCTTACTCGCTAATCCTGCCGTGAAGCAGCAGTGCTTGCAGTGTGTTTCGGTGTGGAGAGTAAGACAGCCGGTGAAATTACTGGCACTTGAGGTATCCCATCTTAGGCCTCTAGGTTGGCAACGCATCTGCAATCCCCCCGGTATTGCAGGTGTCTATGGGCGGTGGTGATCTCTTACCATCAGGAGACATACTTGCTCGTTTGCCATCCAGTCAAATAAAAATAAAAATAAAGTCGATTTTTGGGAACTTATTAACTGCTAGCGATCTCGCAACAGCAGTTTGTTGTTTGATTTGTTTGATAGTTCGAGTCTTGAAGTAGGTAAATAACGCGCGCTATTGCGAGTTCGCTAGCTTGTAATAAGCGCCAAAAAGTCGACGTTGTCACAATTCTCCTCTGTCATAACTCTCCTCGGTCTCCCCTATAGGTAGAGTCATTCACGATGAAGCGTACCGTGTTTCTTGTTACAATGTTATAATGGCTAATTTTGACAAAATCACGCGTCTTCGTGGATGGCACTAGGTATACACCGAACTTCTATGACGTTGGTCTATGTAAGTTTAACATCATTCATGTCATCAATGTGTCCGCTCCGCTCGCGATGGAAACCAAGCATAAACCGGACACTACAAGTTTAGTAATTTGCAAGCTAAAAAGTACGAGTATTTCAATCAATTTTCAACCGACTTCAAAAAAGGAGGAGCCAATAGTGGGCCGAATTTCAAAATTATTTTTTCGTTCTTAAGGACATACTTCCGAGGTGGTCCCATTGTCACTGAGTCTGAATCTGATTATGGGATCTAAGAGAAAACGAGGGTAACCCTCAAATTTTATAAGCGCACCTGGGTATAAAGATTTTGGCTTTTTTAACATCAAGTCAAGAGCCTGATGAAGAAGATAGTGGGTGCTAGTATCTTGTCATTAATAATATAATAAATGCGAAAGTTTATAAGTCTGTTTGTTTATTTGTTTGTTTGTTACTTTATCACGTCTAAACCGCCGAACCAATTTAGATTAAATTTGGTATACAGATAGTTTGATTCCTGGCGAGTACTGCCTTTTCGCAACGTAACGTTTGGCAACATGTTTCATTTCGCAACTTTTCATTTCGTAAACTCTAAAACTGTAATTATTTCAGGATTTATTTCAGGGCCATAGTGTAGAACCCTTTAGGTTAGGTTAGTTTTGTAAAAATCCTGAAATATTTACAGTTTCACAAATATTAAACAGTTGGGAAATGAAAAGTTGCGAAATGAAACAGGTTGTCAAACGTTATTCGCCGAAACATTAGTCAACCGATTTCTGGGAAAGGACATAGGATAGTTTTTATGGATTATACGAGGTTTATGCCATTATTGTTTCTTCCTATTCGCGATTCTGCACAAAATAAATTCCACACACCTGAATTTGATCACATGCGTAATGCTTCACAGTCATTATTTCTACGCAATCTTGTTTCTTCTTATTCGCGATTCTGCACAATATGAATTCCACACAACTGAATTTAATCACATACGTAATGATATTCAGTCATTATTTCTACGCAATCTTGTTTCTTCCTATTCGCGATTCTGCACACAATATGAATTCCACACAACTGAATTTAATCACATGCGTTATACTTCACGATTCTGTAATTATTTTTTTAAAAATCTCATACATAACCGGGAATCGAACCCGGACAAAATTGGGGCGGAGAAAAAAATTTTTTTTTTTAATTTTCAATCGTCCCTGTTTATTATTATTATTTTATTTAGGCTGCTGCTGCCTTCGGGAAGCTTCGTCTCAAGGTGTTCCGTTCACATAACTTAAAGCTCGCGACCATGATAATTTTTACCGCGGGAAAAGCGACTCACGCAGTCTGTTTTTTTTATTTATTTATAAACGCGACTAGGAAGAAACAAGATATCATAGAAAATAGAATAAAAGATAAAGATAGTATCGTGAAGTATAACGCATGTGAGTAAATTAAGTTGTGTGGAATTCATATTGTGCAGAATCGCGAATAGGAAGAAACAAGATTGCGTAGAAATAATGACTGTGAATCATTACGTATGTGATTAAATTCAGTTGTGTGGAATTCATATTGTCCAGAATCGCGAATAGGAAGAAACAAGACTGCGTAGAAATAATGACTGTGAAGCATTACGCATGTGATCAAATTCAGCTGTGTGGAATTTATTTTGTGCAGAATCGCGAATAGGAAGAAACAATAATGGCATAAACCTCGTATAATCCGTTTTATCCGGAAAGTTGCATAGTTCCCGCGGGATAGGAAAACCGAATTCTACGCGGACGGAGTCACAGGTAACGGCTAGTTAAATAATATAACTATGCTGTGTTTGGGCTTAATGGAATCGTTGTGAGATGCACTTTGGATACAAACCACTAAAAACCTTGAAAATCATTTTCTACTAGTTTGAAGTCGGTGGGTCAGCACGAGCCAGCTGTAGTGGAACTATATAGTCGTCTACCTCAGCTACATATACCTATATACATTGGGCTTTAATCATTGAATCGATAAAGTTTACTGGATTCAAGTACTATCAAGTTTCTTGGTCCAGAAACTCACAGCGAGGGAGACAAAAAGCAATAATGGCGTCCGAATCCTAATCGTTATTATTTAGAACTAAACGACAACACCCAAATTGTTTACAACAATTATTGCAGTTAAAATTAATTTATCGCTTAACATTTTGGTGGCAAAAAGCAAACTGACGTGGATAGTTGAGATATTATTACCATAATAGCATAGTTTGAAATAGAAGTTAGGACATAGTTTCTGATCATTTATGTAATCGCGAAGCACTTATTAAGGGAGTTTCTTTAGGTACATGAACAGATACAACTTTTTCCGGGACATTAGTTCAGCGACTTTAAAAAATAATACTTTTTTTAATTTTTATTACACTTTTAAGTTTATTCGAAGAAGCAATGTAAAGTAAAATGCTTGATGTTTGTAGCGTGACAGGCGATGTCAGTTATGTTCTAGGATGGCGTAAATTGATAGCAGTATTTAATTTGTATGAAAAAAGGAAAATTCAATGACTCCATTATTTTTAAAACTCGCTGAACCAATGTTGTTCAGTTTTTTTTTTTTTTTTTATTTGACTGGATGGAAAACGAGCAAATGGGTCTCCTGATGGTAAGAGATCACCACCGCCCATAAACATCTGCAGCACCAGGGGTATTGCAGACGCGTTGCCAACCTAGAGGCCTAAGATGGGATGCCTCACGTGCCAGTAATTTCACCGGCTGTCTTACTCTCCACGCCGAAACACAACAGTGCAAGCACTGCTGCTTCACGGCAGGATTAGCGAGCCAGATGGTGGTAGCAATCCGGCGGACCTTGCACAAGGTCCTACCACCTGCTCAGTTTGACGAGGACGACCTATGTTTTAATTTTTTGCTCATAATACAGGCCACACCCGTATAATCAAAAAGCAACTTTGTTGGCTATTGTTTGAAGTAACATATTTTTTATTAAAATTCGTCATTTTGTCATTTTATGACGCTTCTTGAAAAGGGCACCACTCACATCTATTCATGTCAAAAATTATTGTGTTCCTACAAAATCATACCAAAACAAAAACGTCACATAAATACGAAATACACACACACACACACACACACACAGCTTAACATTGTCTACGACCGAAGCGATCACTCATCATTTTTCATCGTATTTTTATGGGAGATGGAAAATCAGTGATACCATCTCCTGTACTAAGCGCTTTAAGCATTGAACAGTCCAATAGCAATTTAAAGGTTTTTGCAGTTAAAATTGTTTTACTTATTTCAATTTATGCACTAACTATCAAAAAAAGACAATGCAAGTATAGTCAGCAAAAATCTTGCATCAAAAATTAGCTTTCTATCAAATTTTATTTCACGAGAACTTGTTTTAACTCAGTTCAAAACGCAATGCTCAACTGCTTATGTAGGTAAAAATTTAAACAAATGACCTGTTGTACTCGTATATAGTAGTAGTTTGTTAGATAAGTAGACGTTCCAGATTCGAAAAATGACTTAGGGGCTGTTTCACCACCCATTGATTAGTCTTAACTGACGGTTAAATGTGATGCCGTCTCCGTCTATTCGAACAAAACAAATAGAGACTAATCAATGGACGGTGAAACAGCCCCTTAGTCCCTATTGATTCTGTGCACTTACTACATACAGTCAAGTGCAAAGATATCGACATGGCCAAAGTTACAAAAATATGTATACAACTTTATGCACTAACATTAAGGTCGTGTAGGTATACATATTTTGCAACTGTGGCCGTGTCGATATCTTTGCACTTTCCTGTACAACCAAGCCACTTACATTTTTCACCTGCCTTTATCTTTATTTCGAGGGTAGCGAGGTCTAACTCGAAAAGTCTAAATAACTGGCTGTCGAAAAAAGGACGCTCTATGCAAAAGTTTGAATTTGAATTACGAATTAATAGATCAAGTTATTGGGTTTGAACACTCAACTCTCGATTGTCATTTGTTTCCCGTTCACGAAGCAAACGCCACTTTTTCAAGAAACACCAAAGTGGCCAGTAGCAAACTAAACCCGGCAGTATATCTGGATTGTGCTCAGTCCAAACACGTATCGCCTAATGGCATTCTCTGGTTGTGGACGCTCATTCCTTCTGTCCTAACGATTTTTTTAATAGCTTAAGATTCCAAGGCATTAAGAGCTAACGGGCTTTGATGATTGAGCTAATGAAGATTTAGTAGTAAAAATATACTACTGTTGAAAGAGGCGAAACTTAAACGCGTCGTGCATGTTGTATTACATTGCGTGCTCGGTTGAGCACATCAAACTCGTTCGCTTTAGCGGCTTCGTAATATAATCCAATTTGCACGATTTTTTTGCAACTCAAAACTGGGCTTTAGATCTGGCAGTCGAATTTAAATTCCGAGGTTTTGCTTAAAAATCATAAAAATTACGTGGTGTTCTTCATTTAGGACGTTGTATAAAGTTAAAACTAAAAAAATATATATTGAAGCCCGACTACCTTATAAAAACTTGAATACTTCTTCTCTATTAAAATATGGCTTTTCTGTCCTAATTAATAGGACAATTTCGCCAGTGTCAAAGTACTCTCTTTGAGAGAGACGTTGTACGGTGATTGTAGTTTCTGCAACTTGATAGTAAAATTCCAGAAACCACGTGGAGACAACTTGCGCATTAAAAAATGTCAGACACGAGAGCAATATAGAATTTTGTGCATGATCACTGTTCACTGCTAAGTTAATAGCCGCATAAAACACTAATAAAATTATACTTCAACTAGCCAAAGAAACAGAAATAGCAAAATTAGATATTGTCTACATCCGCCATGTTCGAATGCTACAAATCGAATCCAAACTTGTATAATTAAAATCTACAAAGAAAAAACAAGTCTAGTAGTAAACTTTTAAAAAACTCTGTTAAGTAACATAAACTTTAACAATCGGGATCCATTACTGGAATTTTTAAGCTAGTCATGATTTTGACCTTTTTGAACTTATGCTGACTAGAAAACACAACGGATGCACTGAAACTTAAAATTTTTGTATGTTTGTCACAAAGCTTGGCACCTAAATTGCTTTGCCAACGAACGAGTCAGTCGTACACAATATTGTTGGCAAGACTCACTGAGAGTGGTACACGTTAAAAGAAAAAGCGAAATAGTTAAAAGTAAATTGGCAATGCGAAACACGCGAAACATGGTGGACATCGAAACATTGTTCAAGGAAAACGTTAATTGTGTGTTTCGTATTTTGAATAGCAGGTTCGTTGCGGTATGCTGTAAAATGTTATAGATAAATAATTTCCAATTTAAGTTTATTTGTCAAAAATGGTGCTTGTCACCCTATTCTCCGTTCTCACAGTAAATGTCAGAGTAAATTTCCATGTCTAGCAATGTATGTCACTATGACTCATGATGTGGGTCACGATTCAGTTGGTTCGAGTGTACATAACCATTTTACATCATCACAAAGGGACATAAATTTTCCTACTTCAAAGAGATTTCGGTAATGTAAGGTCACTTGTACTGTCAATTTAGATTCTGGAAGCGAGGGGGAGTGATAAGTACAATTGCGACCACAACGCGCAGCCGAGCAAGCGAAACAAGCGATAAGATAGGAAAAAATTTGACCTACCAGTGGTGGTTATGTGAGATGGTTATGTACGGGGAATATGGGGTTTTAACAATTGGCTTGTAACTTGGACTTCAAAGCTTATCGCCGCCTCCGTTAGTGGCGGTTAGTACTAAGTCGCTTTATTCAGCAGCTAAACTTGATTAGTAACGTCTTCCTTATCATCCTAAGCGGATGGTTGTCTTTGTGAAAGGGTAAGAACAGAGGGCACTATTGGTGGTTGTAATAAGCGCATTTTTGTTTTAAAATCCAACTAATTTTATAATTGCTGATAATTTGGTACACAGAAAACTGAATCTAGAAGAAAATACATAGGTTTTTCTTAATATTTGTTTTCATCACCATTATCATTGTCAGCCGTAGGACGTCCACTGTTGGGCATAGGTTTCCAGTTACTTCGATTTACATCCACTGAAGCCACGGCTTTAACCAGGTCATCCGTCCATGTCGTTGGTATTATTGTATTTTAAACTTTCTCAGTTCTCACTCATGACTAATACGAGTATATAATATACATATATGTCTCGGAACTTAATAATGACTATTATTTATTGCTATTTATTTACTATTTCATTATTCATTAGTTAGTATCTGGCAAATTTGGATAAATCGGGGGATATTATTGGCAGTGTCGAAATGATTCTGTGCCAGTACGAGGAAATCAAGTAGAATTTTTGTGAATTACTAAGAGAATATAGTAAAATCCTGTAAATTTAATTTAATTGAAAGACCTACCCAATTCTTTTTGTATGAGAAAAAGCGGAAAGGCTAGCTGTATTATAATAAAAGGAAAAAACGAGAAGTTCACCCAAAAAAAAGTCAATAATGCCTTCCAAAGACCCCCCACAAACATCAGAAATTATAGGTGTGTTGCCATTCTTTAGATAGTCAATCAAGTCAACATGATTGATCCACAAAAGATGTTTCGAAGCTTACTTTTTTAAGTTCATTAAGATACAATACCAGTTGTAAAAATGCACAAGATTATAAGTCCGTTTTACTTTCAGTTGTTTGATATAATTTAGCTGTAAATGGCTGAATTACATCTACTAATGCTTTCATTTGTTTGAGATAATCTTCTTCTTCTGCATTTTCATTGTTTTCGACCCATTTAATTGTCTCGTCAATAATTTTCATGAGTTTATCTTTTTCATCTGCCATTTCACCATCGAGTTTATGCAGTTGACTTTTTAATTTGTAAGTAAAGCTTTCCAGTTCATTTCTAGCGTCCAAACGCTGTTTAAGAATTTTATCGTTATGAGCAAATTGTTCAGAGTCTTGAATCATCCTTTCTATTTCATCTGTTGTTAGTCGGTTCTGGTGGTTTGTAATAATGAGGTTTTCTTTAGTACCGGTGCCTTTATCTTCCGCTGATACTTCTAGGATTCCATTTGCGTCTATGTTAAACGTTACTTCAATCTGAGGGTCACCTCTTGGTGCTAAAGGTATCCCAGTTAAATCAAATTTTCCTAGCAAATTATTATCTTTTGTTAAAGAACGTTCTCCTTCGAAGACTTTGATGGTTACAATCTGTTGATTATCCGCAGCAGTTGAAAATATTTGGGATTTCTGTGTAGGAATAACAGTGTTACGTGGTATTAATTTTGTCATTATCCCTCCAACAGTTTCGATTCCAAGTGTAAGAGGATTGACATCTAAAAGCACAAGTGAATCATAATGTTGCTCTCCGCTAAGTATTCCAGCTTGCACAGCGGCGCCGTATGCCACAGCCTCATCAGGATTTATACCAGTAGACAGTTCTTTACCAAAAAATTCTTTGACCAACTGTTGAACTTTAGGAATTCTGGTTGAACCACCAACAAGAACTATCTCGTCAATATCGGTTTTTTCATATTAGAGTCTTCTAAAACCTTCTGTATTGGTTTAAGTGTAGATTAAAAAGATCCATATTCACCTCTTCAAATTTAGCTCTAGATAAAGACTGTGATAAGTCTTCACTTCCGAAAAAGAACTCAATTTCTATTTTTACTTGATAGTTTGAAGAAAGCGCTCGTTTTGCCTTTTCAACTTCACGTCTTAATTTTGAACTGCGCGTTTATCAGCTTTAATATCTTTACCATTATTTTTGAATAGCTTGATAAAGTAATCTACCACACGTTGATCAAAATCTTCTCCACCTAAATGACTATCTCCACTTGTAGCTATTACTTCAAACACTCCGTTATCGACTGTGAGAAGCGAGACATCAAAAGTGCCTCCTCCCAAATTAAAAATGAGGATATTTTTCTCTCCCATTTTCAAATCTAGACTGTAGGCAATAGCGGCAGCGGTTGGCTCATTTATTATTCTTATTACATTAAGACCAGCAATAACACCGGCATCTTTAGTTGCTTGACGTTGCGCATCGTTAAAATATGCTGGAACAGTGACGACTGCATCAGTAACATTCTTACCCAAATAAGCTTCAGCGGTGTCTTTCATTCTTCTCAAAATCATAGCAGAAATTTCTTCTGGTGCAAATATCTTGTCCTCTTTGACACTTTTAACAAACACATACGGCTTATTATCTTTCTCTATAACCTTATAAGAGAAGTATTTGATATCTTTTTGAACATTTAAATCGCTCCAGTTTTTACCAATAAGTCGTTTTACATCGAAAATTGTTTTCTCAGGATTACTGGTTACTTGATTCTTAGCAGCATCACCAATAAGAATTTTATCGCCGTCAAAGGCTACATAAGACGGTGTTATCCGATTTCCCTGGTCGTTAGGTATTATATCTACTCGACCGTTACGATATACTCCTACACAGGAATATGTTGTACCTAAGTCGATTCCTATGACTGGTCCTTTGTCGTCTGCATACACTGCTATTGCCAACATAATAAATAAACCCAACTTCAGCTTTGCACGCATTTTATCCCAATTTGCGATGCTTTAGCCGTGTTCGTGTTTTACTGTCACACGTTTTACTTTCACTATAAATAGGATGAGATTTCGGTTAATAACACAGGAACTGAACTATCCTTAATATTTTCAATAACTGGAGTAAATTAATTTATTTCGTTCAACGTGCACTCTTCTTATCTTCACAACTCAAAATTATAGTCTTTTTCGTACTGTCTGTCTATACCATCAAAACACTTTATTTCCACGCAAAGTAAAGTTTTTTCTAACAAAACAAGAGTCTGTTATCCGTTCACACTCACTTTATCCAAGTCATGCAAACTATGCAAAATTTTACTTGACTTTTGCCACCAAGAAGTAAAATCAGCAACTAGCGTAGATGCGCGTCTTATGATCGGCAATAGTAAAGTGGACCTCTAAAATTTTGCAACCTTCTACAACCCCTACTATAGATGTGTAAAGCACATCAACTCGTGTAGTGTTGCTATTGGTCACAAAAGTGATGACGGGGGTACTGCACCGTGATTGGGCCACGTTTGAATTTTTGTTCGGTAAGAAATTCGTTGGCGAATTGCGTCATCCTCAAAAAATCCTTAGTAATATCACAAAGGCTAAAATGAGAACGTTTGATGTTTGATGCGCTTAAAGTATTCAATCGATCGTGATATTTCTTAGTTTTTTATTTCGAAACTTGTGTTTGAAAGAAAGGGCAAGATTTACAGCCTTATTCATAAAAAATCCTTAATTGAGGTTTGATCGGTCTGTTACTTAGCAGACTGATTAAGCTTGTTAGACGGTTGTCAAGAAGTATGATTCATAAACGCTTGCTAGCAGTCTGCTAGTTGTTGAGCCGCTGATAGACTGATTAGACTCGTTATGTTGGCCACCTTGACAAATCAAAGACAAAAAATGGCCTAATCGATAATTAAAAAAAAAAGTTGACAGCAGTGACAGCAAATTAGCAGAAAAAAAATAAAAAGCGACAAGTTTGTTTTCCCGCCATTTCCGATCCGCATGTTTATGTTGTGCAAAAAAGCCATAATTGTGTTAATCATCCTATTTTTTTTTTTCATACTTATTGTAATTTATTGCTGCTAATTTAGAGGATTTTAAATACAAATTCCTGAAAATATTTTTCCTGGTTTTTTTTTTAATCTTTGCGTAACTTCACCCTTCACTAAAATATCTTCGGTATGGTTTTTTGCTCTTGTCAAAGTCAGCTGTTCAAACTTGTGGCGGCCATTTTGTGACTTAGCAGGGAGATAAAGGAGGGTCTACGGTCCGCTAACTTTAGCAGAGCCTTGATCGACTGATTAGCGCTAACAGACGTTTATGAATCATGTTTTTTAGCATCGGGCCTTCAGGAGCCTTCAAGGAGGCTCTAACTTTTTATGAATAAGGCTGTTAGTATTTAAGTACATTTAATACGAATCCTACTGATAAATGAATGCTTATACATTTCACACACGACTATTAAATTTTTACTTATTATACTTAGCTTCTTCAAAATTTGTGTAGTAAGTATTTAACATAACGAAACAGTTTGAAAAGCATTATTTTTCCTATTTATAAAATCCAGCCGAGTAGAATGGAAAAATAATACATTATATATTTTGACGTATTTTTATTCCAATTCATTTTTAAAGTACAAAAGCCGACATTATAATATAATGACATAGAGTTAATAAGACAAACAGTTTCAATATAGTAGAAATTACAAAGCAGCTTCTAAACGGTTATTTAAATGTAAATTCGAAATTCAAACGGATCTGTCACGTCATCCTTTACGGTGAGCATGTGTTTGGAAATTCGAAGACATTGGAAATAGCATGTTTCATCTTGTTTAGACATCTCCTAATAACACGACGACAAATGGATTGGATGGATTTTTGTTATTCTTCTATCTAAAGTGTGCTCATCCGGACTTTTACTTAGCTTTTTTTGTTTGTCCCTGCTCGTTTGCTAGAGGGCTGTATCTTTTTTACTGTATAAGGGAAACACATGAATTCGTCACGAAATGTGTATTTAATATATTTTATTAGCGTTGCGGTTGTGCTGCAAAATCTATGATTTTTCTTTTTCAAGGGCTTAGTAACGAAGAAAATTGGATCATTTCTAATGCTTTTTCATAAAAAAAAATGAGTATGTGTAATAAATTCATTTAAGTGGTTCTCATACAAAAAAAAGTATTTTTAGGTGTTTTTTGTTTGCTTGTCATAATGTTTGTGATCACAAACTAAACGGCTCCTCAGATTTTTATGTTTTTTTGTAAATTTGGCAGTTATGAGAAAATGTCGTAATGTATTTCTCCTTTTTGAGATATTGAACTTTGAAATGACAATGTCCGGTATTTTCAACTTTTGTAAGTTGAATAGGTTCAGAGAGCAAAAAAAATTGACTTGTCCTGAATAAAACGGTATTAGTTGTCACCCGATCAGGTACAGTCACGTATCGTATTGCTCCTCCATACGTCGCCCTAATTCCAAGTTCGTACTCATGCTTTGTTGTTAACGGCTCATTTGTTTTGGTTCTCGCTATAATTATAAAGTTAGGTTGTGCCTATTGTCTCCATTGTACCTAGAACTCGAAATCTCGGATTCTAGCAAAATTTAAGCTTTCTAGTATCTAAAAGTCAATGACAACCTACTTTTTATCCTAGTTGCGTGTGTATGTTTGTTAAGTACTCATTCACGCCAAAACCGCTGAACGAATTTCGATGAAATTTGGTACATAGATAACTGGACATCTGAAATAACACATAGGCAACTTTTTATCCCGATATCCACTAAATACCATACACTAGTTATAGAGTCGTGAAATTTGGCACGGATGTTTATAATGCGATGTCAATAAAAACCAGGCTGTAATTTTTGGAAATTCTCACGAGAATTTAGTAAATTTTCAGGATTTTTCAACTGCTGGATTGAATGATGAAGCATGCGAAGACACAGGCATGTATAGTTTATCATAAACAAAAGTATAACGCCTCTGCGGTCAAGTAAGGTAGATCGCATATGTAAAAGACTGGATGAAATGAGGGCTACCGTTTTCGTGCTCACCAGTTGGCGCCACTGTAGACAAAGGTCCTGCCTGAAGTATAGAGGTCAGTTTGTTATTACGGGCGTGAAAGCAAAATTTACATTTAAATCATGTTTAATAACTTAACACCGTACCATAAAAATATCGAGCATGCCACAGTGTTGCGTACTCCCGTTTTGTTCGGAAAAAAGGGAGGACAAAGGTTTTCGAAAGACAAAACTGTTTCAAAACACAGACATTCATTGCCACGTAACGCATATTTGTCAATTTTTGCTTGTCAATTGTGTTTGTGTACTTATTTTGTACAATAAAGAGTTTACATACACATTTGCCATAATTAATTTCAGGTATTGCAAAATATTCACAAATTTATTCTAATTATAAAAAAACCGCGTAGCTCAACCAAAAACAGTGACATTTGACATTTCGGAGACCTCTCGCTACACTAGCGCCTCTAGCGGCAAATTCATACGCGATAGCCCTCATTAGCACGCACGCATGCTGGACTTGTCCTATCCGCGGATCTCCATGTGGATGCAGAGTTTTACCGGACTGCCCTAAGTTTGGTTATGTTTTGGAGCGTAAGTATGTGTGTTCTATTTGTTTGGTTCTCTGTAGCCTAAACGGATTGGATTGATTTCAACATACTCGTATGTGAAAGCATTCCATTTGAAAATACAAACTGAAATATAGATGCACAGAAAAACCAGAAAAATAAGACCATCACTGGGAATCGAACCCAGGTCCTCGGTAATCCGTACCGCGTGCTATACCGCTACACCACTGATGGTCAACGGTACCGACACGAATTTCCCTATGCACCTCATATCTCAGCTTGTGTTTCTTACTTAGTCACTTAAGCAGCGACGACGGACTTTTACGGGATGACCGTAAAAGTAAAAATTTGGAATTGAAATAAAAAATACAAAAAGATTCCAAAAAAAAAAACAATCTTAGCATTCCATTTGTCAACTGTCAAAGTGACTTAAGGTGTATAATATTCAAAATGGCGTTCGCGAAAAAAATATGGCGGAGGGATTCAGTTAGTTAGTTTTAGAAGCCGTGGTGGCCTAGTGGTTTGACCTATGGCCTCTCAAGCAGAGGGTCGTGGGTTCGAACCCCGGCTCGCACCTCTGAGTTTTTCGAAATTTACGTGCGGAATTACATTTGAAATTTACCACGAGCTTTGCGGTGAAGGAAAACATCGTGAGGAAACCTGCACAAATTCGGTTAGTTTCAATACTTTGGCAGGTAGAGTGTTCCAATCGTCAAAACTGTTTGAAGGATTCAACAAAAGAATTGAGTTTTCTAACATCGCACTCATTTTAAATACAACTCAGAACAGCGCGCTGAAGCAATGTAAAACGTGATCGCCACGCTTCGTACATACTAGTGATGTAACGAATATCTCTAATATTCGCTAACGTTAATATTCAATTGTGATATTCGCTAGTGCAAAATTTTTTTTATTTCTTTTAACTAAAAAGAAGAGTGTTAGTATTACTAGCGCCAAATATTGATAATTTCATGCACAGCTACCTAAAAACTGATGTTCTTAATAAAAAATCAGTTATCTATTAAGTTTCAAGAGTTATAATATAATCATATCTTTGATTTTTAGTCAACTTCGAGTTTAAAGCTGTCTGAAATCTCTGTCTGTATGTTTATGTCTGAAGCGACTGGAGGTCTATGGGGGAGACCTATGTCCAACAGTGGACGTCCACAGGCTGAGATGATGATGATGATGTCTGAAATATTTCTACTTAGGTTAGGTTAGATAGGGTTTTGACGACCGGATGGCCCAGTCGTTAGAGAACCTGACTACGGAGCTTGAGGTTCCGGGTTCGAATCCCGGCCGGAGCAGATATTTGTATGAATAATACGAATGTTTGTTCTCGGGTCTTGGATGTTTAATATGTATTTATCTATATAATTATGTTTATCCATTGCCTAGTATCCATAGTACAAGTTTTGCTTAGATTCCCATGATATTTATTTTATTTATTTATTTGGGTACTCTACAAAACACGCTGTGGCAACGAACTGCGACTCCTGAAAATATTAATAGGTAATATTATAGTCATGATATGATTTATTTGTAAATAATTATTTTCGCATTTCAGAGCTAATTTTTATACATTTTCACGCGACCATTTGCGAATGTGAATTCATGCGAAAGCGGATATCGAAAAAAAAATCGATGATTTGCTGATTAATGAAAATAATCTTTTCTCAAACATGTTCGGAAATGTATGCGTTAATGTCACGAAATGGAGACATGAAGTTTCTCATTTATGGCTCCCTACCACCTCCCTACATAACTTCTTGGCCTAGGCCATGAAGTATGTATGAAAATCCATTATTGTCCGCTGCTCTAACTTTTTAATTTTGCTTACTAACATTAAACTGACAAAGGAAAAATTACGAATAGCCAACCACCACTACTCTGTAAGCATTTGCGATGCGATGCGATGCGATGCGAAGCGATGCGATGCAATGCGATGCGATGCGATGCGATGCGAAGCGATGCGATGCGATGCGATGCGATGCGATGCGATGCGATGCGATGCGATGCGATGCGATGGATGGATGGATGGATGGATGGATGAAATATTTCCTCACATTGTTTGAGAAAAGCACTATACAAACCTCGGCCAGAACAGGGATTGCTGGACTCGTTTTATCCGGCCTCGTCTACGACTCGGCCGTCTACCCCGAACTCCTCCATCAATCCCTTACTTCATGGCCTCTGCAGTAATGTACTATTACATCACTAGTAAATACCTATTGATGATTAAAAAATACAATACAATAACTCTTTATTGAACACCAACACATCATAAGCAGTACAGAAAATACAAGCACATACGAGTACATAGAGATTATTGATTGTGATTATGTTGAGAAAAAAACTCTTACAGTGTGCCTCAAAAAATCAATAGCAAATTGTCATATCTATGCAATATAAGCCGACAAAATATTCTAGGAAGAATGCAGCACTGTACTCTAAATTATAATACTATAAATAATTCTATGTACCTAGTTCGCACAACCATGGTTTCTTACCAACCAAAATGCGTTTGGCATTTTAATGTAATTTCGCCTATAACTTCAGAAAAACACTTGAGTTACTCTTTTCAAATGGGGAATCTAAACCTAGAAAGGGTACTTCCAGCTGTCCTAGAAACTTTAATTTGATATTATATGAAAAACTCGTAGCTCTTATAGTTCAACTAAAAAGAAAACTGAGAATCTTAAATTTTTACGGTTCCGTACCTCAAAAGGAAAAAACGGAACCCTTATAGGATCACTTTGTTGTCCGTCTGTCTGTCTGTCAAGAACCTTTTTCTCCGGAACGCGTGGAGGTATCAAGCTGAAATGCATATCAAATACTGAAGTCTACTGTCCCTTGGAGCTGTGAAAAAATCAAACTTCTAAGCCAACGCAATCAAAAATCGTTTATGCTGCAAATTTTCGACACTCGCAAGGAAATCAAAACCTAAAGGGTACTTCTCGTGAAATCAGAATCTTGAAATTTGTTACGAAGCAACGTCTTAAAGCACAGATAAAGGAATAATTGTGAAAAGCATACATTTTTAGTTACATCATATAATAAAAATATTTGTATGGAACCCTCGGTGCGCGAGTCCGACTTGCACTTGATCGGTTTTTTTTTTCTGTCTATGTCAGTAACCAATCTACCTAATAAACACTACTACCTAATACTAAATACTCATTTTCCTGAAGCACAGGGAATCCTAGTTCTTAATTAAAAGTGATGTAAACTGAGTTTTTAAAATAAATTATTATTGTTAATAAATAATAATAAATAAAAGTACACGTATAGCCTCGGTGCATGAGACTGAGTTTAACTTGGTCGGTTTTTATTTTTCATCATAATGCAAAAAGTGTGTTTACACAAAAAAACACTTTTAAATTTAACAATAATTTATTTTCAGGTTCGACTTCGATTTCTACTCCAAGACCGTTTCACATAATTTACTATATCAGTAACAATATAGTTAAAAATAGAGATAGATCGATTTTAGTATAGATACTTTAATTACCTACCTTCTAGCTACTTTTACAACCTTCATCTTATTTCTGATAAAACACTTTCATACTCACTTACTGAGCACAAAGGAGTATCATACTGCTCAGTCACACCTAATTTAGAAAAATCAACATTATATAAATGCTTTCCAGCATCATAATCTACCATTTTAACAAGTCTATGACCCCATTTTATCTCATTAGATGTATAACTCGACCTCGCTTGCACTGGCTGACCTGTCGACTCAATAATACCTTCAAAAACTACTAATATTTCTATATTACCAGTCAGCAAGTCAGGTGCTGAAATATTGTATAATGGACTATTTTTATCAATAACATGTATCACAGACACAGGCCACAGAAAGAAAGTTGATTCACAACCATCCAATTCAACATTCAAGGCAACCTGCTCAAATTCATCTAGACGATCTTTATCAGTATCCATTCTTATAACATACATTAAAGCTTTAATATTGAGTATTCTTGAAGTCCTAATATCACCAACTCTAAAAATGAAACACATTTTATTATTTCTAGAGTTGATTACGGCGTGTTTACTAAAGATAATGGTTTGCGTTCGAGCTTTAGGTCGAGTTAATTTTGCAAAGAGTATACCAACCATAAAAGACTTAAAGATAGAGCTTGTAATACATTGCATACACATAACAATTACAGCAGCGGAACAAGCTAGTGTTATTTTCCTATGTCCATAAGCAACTGTGGTATCAACTTCAATACTGAAAAGAAATGAAGAGGTGAAGTTGTATATGTTTCTAATGCAAGGCATCCATTTTGTACCGTTTAAATCTGCGTGCTTACTGAAATCTCCATGGCCCGTTGCAATGATCCAGTAAAGGCATCCAAAGAATAACCAGTTTAAGATGTAAGCCATAGTGAAGTTAATAATGGTCCATCGCCATCTCGTTTGCACCATTGTAATGAACCAGGTTGTTAAAATGCTGAAATTTTTGGCCGAGTTGTAATGGGGTATGTTGAACTCTCCATTCTTGAATACTGCACGTCTGTAGGAGGTCTTGTATTTTTGAGAATTGTGCTGGATATATTCTGAAAGGTATAGATAAGCTTTTCTACAGCCAGAGTTAATAGAAATACCTGTGTAATAAGGAAACAGCATTTTTTTGGGTTGCATAGCCTTTTAAAGGTCACAGACACAAGCTCCTTGATTTGTATGTTTTTTTAATTTTATCTGCTAGAGGGAATAATGTAACGGTCAAGGACTTTAATTTTCATGAACCACCATGGAATCTTTTCAAAAGAAAAGTCATTACGATTTTCCTTGTTAATTAATGCGATGTCAATATGACGTTAACTGTGAAATGGTTCCATAGTGGCCCTTGAATGACCGTACCTACACCAAACTTTTTTTCACTAAGGCAGATTAGTAACTTCCTATGCCCATGCCGCATTACTTCCAAACGTGAACTAACTTCAACGACCTTTGGAATAGAGACGAAGTTGATTAATCTACTTACTGTTCCTTGGATGGTAAACACCTGGTATCACAAGTTTCGCGTCCTGATCGAATTCGACACATCTTTTCCTTAAAGCCTCGGCCATTGTTTGCTTTGATCTGAAATGATGTTTGCAGCGTCGTTTATTATGTAAGAGAGCAAATTGGAAAATGTTGGATTTAAACGCTAATTTCTTCAGACAGAGTTTTTGAAGTTGTTACGGTAACAGTCAAAATGTTTTCTATAATATTTTAGTTAACTGGTCCTACACCGGATCAAATCATTGAAGTTCATTTTGATCCACTCCCCAGTGGTAGAATTAACTTTAAATTTGTTATGTATTATAATTGTAAGTATAGTCAGCAAAAAAGTCGTGGCTAAGCAAAATATTTGTTTATAGTTCATTGATATAGAATAGACCTCCACAAAGTAACGCCTGATTCAATAAATAAAAAGTAATAAAAAATAAAAAAAGCCTTGTATTAAAAACGAAATTTTTAACAGAAACTTATTACACAGGTTTTTTTTATAGATGTAAACATGAAAGCAAACCCAGTGTGGTGTAAAGAAAATGTGGCACTGGCACAGTTATTATTTTAAACGCACATATTTTCAGACTCAGTTCATTGAAAGAAATAGTGATGCCAAGCCAAAGTAACCTTGTGGTTTGGCCTATGGCATCTCAAGCAGAGGGTCGTGAGTTCGAGCCCGGGTTCGCAGCTCTGAATTTTTCTGGATTTACAGGCGATAAAATTATACTTGAAAATTACAATGAGCTTTACAGTGAAGAAGCATGTCGTGAGGAAGCACACACAGTTTGTGAAGTTCTCAATTCACACGAGGCCCGCGTGGGAACTACAGCCTAAGCCTTCTCATTCTCAGGGAATGCCGGAGCCCTGCAGTAGCATTGTATGGGCGAGATGATACGAGTAAATCGTCTTATGCACTAATTTCACAATGATAACTTTTGTCGTCTAATCTGAAAGTTTGCAGCAGTACTCTTCTATTGCCAACCACGAACTCGCCGGACTGCAGCTCTGCGGTGTGAAAAGGAAAGCTACCACATTAACTTTCCAAGGAAGTCGTCATGAAGGTTCACTACATCGCTACTGACCCTCAAGAGGCAAGTGTGTAGCGCCTTAGAAGAATAAAGAAAAACTTGTTAAAATGACAAAACATTTCAATAATACCTGTGTTCTTTTCTCAGAGATGATTCAAGATCCTTCTTTATTCAACAGCCGAATAGTTAATTTTCGAGTACACAAAGTAATGTTCTTTACGTATTTCATTTTTGATATGAATGAGACGCGTTCAGTATAAACAGTGGCGAGAAAGATTGTTTTCTTAGATAGTGCTTCATATTGATAAGATATATAAGTACCGTGAAAAGGAAAATCACTGATTCTAAAATTATAATTTTAACAAAACAATAAACAATTTTTAGTAGGTAGTAATAATAAAACTCTTAAAGCAAATACAGATAGGTTACAAACATTAGTCCTTTCCATTTTTTTACGAAAAAGAGGGGTGTTATAAGTTTGACCGCTATGTGTGTCTGTGTGTCTGTATGTCTGTGTGTCTGTGTGTCTGTCTGTGGCACCGTAGCTCTTAAACGGTTGGACCGATTTGAATGAGGTTATTTTTATTTGAAAGCAGGTTTTATAGCGATGGTTCTTAGATATGTTTTATCACAATCGGTTCAGCCGTTTTTGAGATATTGAACTTTAAAATGACAAAGTCGGGGGTTTTCTAACTTTTTTTTAGTTAGGTTAGGTAAAATGTACGATATTGTAAGGAGCGGAATGCTCTGCCGGCTTCTCTTTTTCCTGATCGCTGCAATATGGCGGCTAGAAGAATACGGTGAATGAGCATTTATTAGGCAAGCGTGGTCCATCTTAGTCCACGTCTTCGCTTGCCATCTGGTGTTAATTGTTGTCAAACGTAAGCCTATCAGCGTAAAATAGTACATTGTGTCTCAAGGGCGGTAAATAAGGAATTACGAACGAGAGTCTATTAGAAGCCCGAAGTCGAAGACTGAGGGCTTTAATGAGTCGATGTTCATAATTCTAGTGCCGCCCGTGCGACATACAATATTTTTCATCACATTTGCGAGTAAAATTTTGTTTGTTTGTTTGTTTATACTGTAATCATAAATAAGTATTGATACTTTTACACACTGCTTTTACCCAAAATTCAGGTCAACATTTCTGCAAGTAACAGTTTCTGCGAGTTACAATTTCCTTTTTATTAGTTTGGAAAAAAAATTGGAAAATTTGTAATAGCCACCAGGACAGGGCGAAATGGCGCTCTTTGGGGGAGGCCTATGCCCAGCAGTGGACTGCTATAAGCTGATGAGGACGATGATGATGATGATGAATAGCCACCCGAAAGGTTAAAAGGTGAGCGCAATGTAATCGGTCCGACGCATCGTGACGTTTAAATTTTATCTGTTAATGTTTTTTCAGCGATGGTACTTACGTCAAATTTGTAATAACACAAGTATTACAGAGTTTTGTTAGCGTAAACATTTGCTGACGCATACAATGTTGCTTTTGCACTGAATAATTTTAAAACAAATACAGTAAGGCTTGTTTTTAAACGTGATCTAAAACACTATTTATGAAGTATTAATTTAATATTCTCAATTACTTCAAGAGCCACTGCAATCGGCAATTTTTATCTCATTGTTTTATTTGTATTTTTGAATACGTTTGTTTACATGTTTATAAGAAGAAAATTTGAAAATTTTAATCTCTCAATATATGCATACACATATTTATCTTATTATACTTTGATAATATCTAAAACATATTCATACAATTAACATTATGTATAATAACAAAATCCATATATTCATAATGGATAACGTTCAATTATTATAACACTTACTTTAAATAATGTCACATTACATAACACTCACTTGAACTAGCTTCTAGCATTAGTAGTAGGTATTGGCGAATGATGGTTAGTTGATGATCCTTTAATTAGTCCACAACAATTGATTCTTTTGGCATAATATCTATCATTTAGTGACATCGATGATCAGTGATTTATTTATACAGATAAAATATTATTTATGTCTATGTAAATTTTTTGTACTGATTTCTGGTGTACTTTAAAAATATTTGTATTGTATTGTTGTATTGTTTTCTTTTATATTTGATTGCGTATGTTTTAGGGCTAAATTACACCTAGAACCACTAATTACTCTCCATTATTGCGATTGTTGTTTCCTTATGTTTGACGTCAAAGCCAAGACCCCTGTAAGTTCGGACTAATCCCCGATAGAAGGTTCTGTAGTTACTTTATTTTATTGCGAACTAAGTAAAAATGATTTTTAGATCATTGCTGTATACAACGTGAGATTGTTGTGATTTTTGGCCCATTTTGATACATACAGGTCTTTGTTTGCGATCTTAAAAGCATTGAATTTGACTTTGCCAAGGAGGTTAGTTAGTTCTCTACACACCCTGCAAGTTGACTAAGAACAACCGAAGATTCTAAGAACTAGGTTCGCGTAAGAACCGAACTAAGCGACTTTTTTTTTTATTCGACTGGATGGCTGACGAGCAAGTGGGTCTCCTGATGGTAAGAGATTACCACCACCCAAAGACACCTGCAACGCCAGGGGATTGCAGATGCGTTGCCAACCTAGAGGCCTAAGATGGGTTACCTCAAGTGCCAGTAATTTCACCGGCTGTCTTACGCTCCACGCCGAAACACAACAGTGCAAGCACTGCTATTTCACGGCAGGATTAGCGAGCAAGATGGTGGTAACAATCCGGGCGGACCTTGCACAAGGTCCTACCACCTGCAAAAACCTGCATAGCTCGAAGAATTGTCAAATTTAAATTAAGTTGTTCTGAGTGGGCTACATAGCCTTTGGGGGCAATGTGTTTTTGAGTAACGGTAACTATTGCAGCGTGAGTGTTCTTCCTTCAAATTTATAAGATAGGTATTTCGTAGATTTCACTTCGTCTGCGGAACTCCAAGAAACATATCCATTTTATATACAGAGCAAAAATCAGAACCTTGAGATAGGTATCATTTTTCCTAAAACAAAGAAGTAAACACGAGCTTAACTAATTAGTGTAACGTAATTAACATTTGTTCCTTAGTGGTTGTCAGAGATAGCGAAAAAAAGACCATTATCAGGCGTCTTATCGTCAAAATGTCCCGCCGAGTATTCCGAATTTAGGCGGTGTTTGGAAACTGTTTGTTCAATGTTAGAAATTGCGGTTTAGATTACATTTTTGTTAATATGAAACGGATGTTAAACGAAATGAAAAGTTTAGGAGTAAAATGCATATTATACCTTGACTAGTTAAGATGTGAGAATCTATCATATCAGCCGAAATACATGTACGAAATCTCCTCAAAAGAGTTATTTATTTGATTCCGCAACGATTGATCATATGGATCCAATTGGTTCCTGCGATCTTGCTGAGGGGCCTTCCATCGCTCCGTCTTCCCGTTTGCGGTCACCACTTTAAAACTTTACGGCAGTGGGTTCTATGAGCAATGTGCCCTATCTACTGCCACTTAAGTCCGTCAAATCGTTTATGACAGTAACTTTAGTTCTCTTGCGTATCTCCTTATTCCTAATTCTATCACTAAGGGAAACCTTATCTCTTTTACACATTATCATATAACAATTATCACATATTGTCTACCGCATTTTACAATTAGAGCACAAAACATGACATGCTGCTAAAGGTACCTGGTTATTAGGTTTTTTTTAGAGAGAGAGAGAGAAAGAAGAGAGAGAGAGAGCAAGCAGAGGATCATGAGTTTACACCCCGGCACGCACCTCTGTTGTTTTTGAAATTCATGTGCGAAATTACATTTGAAATTTACCACGAGCTTTACGGTGAAGGAAAACATCGTGAGGAAACCTGCACAAACCTGTGAAGTAATTCAATGGTGCGTGTGAAGTTCTCAATCCGCACTGGGCCCGCGTGGGAACTACGGCTTGCCTTGCAGTGGGACGTATATAGCCTGGGATGATGATGATAATGATTACAGAGAGTGACCCGTTGCTTGGCTACAGTGTAATAATACTTTAAAATCTGAACTATTATTTTAAATGCAAAAGTTTGTAAGTCTGTTTGTTGGTTACTTTATCACGTCTAAATCATTGAACCGATTTACATGAAATTCGGTATAGAGATAGTTTGAGTCCCGGAAAAGGACATAATGATAGTTTTTACCCCACTATTATTATAAAAGCTGTTTGTTTGTTACTTCATCACGTCTAAACATTGAACATTGAATGGAATTCGTTATAGAGATAGTTTGAGTTCCGGAAAAGGACATAGGATTTTATCCCGGATAATTGCATAATTCCCGCGGGATAGTGATAAAGGAATTTTATACGGACGGAGTCGCGGGCAACGGCTAGTATCACATACAGTTGAACCTCTCGAAATATTTCCCAATCAGTAAAATACTTACCACTTACATAACTAGCCAAGCCATAAGGTACCTAAAAGAACCATTTATGTAACTCAACATTTTAAGACCAAAAAACAGCTCAATAAGCTTGCAGCAAAGTCGCTTTTGTCTTGTATGTTTGGCACTATATAAAAGTCCAAGAACAAATCCGTAGCACCCGTATCCTAATTCATTATGGCGTTTACCTTGCGAGAATGTTTGAGGAGCTGCATGGTAGAAGACGATAACTCGAATTGTGAGCTTTTTTTAGTACCATACAATTTTATAGTCTTTAATTAGTGTCTTACTGCGCTATGTAATGGTATCTCCTTTTTCGCCACACGTCTCTATCAAGAGCATGCCCACCATCGATTTTATATGCGTCCACGTCGTCTCACCATATGTTTTTCGGCCTGTCTTCGATGATATGATTATTCGCTTTTGGCGAACACTCGTACCAAATATAAAAAAATATCATTCATTGCGATAGACATAAGAGACTACACAAATAAAAAATCAATTACACATAAGAATCATCATCCCAGCCTATATACGTCCCAATGCTGGGCACAGGCCTCCTCTCAGAACAAGAGGGCTTGGGCCATAGTTCCCACGCGGGCCCAGTGCGGATTGGGAACTTCGCACGCACCATTGAATCGCTGCGCAGGTTTGTGCAGGTTTCCTCACGATGTTTTCCTTCACCACAAAGCTCGTGGTAAATTTCAAATGTAATTCCGCACATGAATTTCGAAAAACTCAGAGGTGCGAGCCGGGGCTGGAACCCACGACCCTCTGCTTGAGAGGCGATAGGTCAAACCACTAGGCCACCACGGCTTACACATAAGAATAATATATGCTATTTCTATTTTTTATGTCAAAGCCAAAAAAAGTAATTATCACCGCCCATAGACACCTATACTCGTAGTACCATTTAAGGTACCATTAGAATTTCTGATACGTTATCAGCCTTACAAAAAGTGTACGCGTCTATTCGTTACAGCAGATGGGGAAAACTCAGATGCCTGTGCATTTCGTTTTACTATTAGAACTAATGACGTTCGAACCTAGAATCTTCTTTAGGCCACAGCTCAAATCACTAAGTCACTACGGTTTTTTTAATTAACTGTAAAAGACAGACTATTGATAAACTGCTCCGTACCGTAACAGCTATTTTCATTTCTTTAATTATTATTTTTGTTTGTGTGAGTACGTAATGCGACAGAATTTGGTTTATATTATTCGTTTCTTTTGCCTTTTATTTATGCTGGGTCTACGACAAACTGTATACATCGGAATGCATCATTTACCTGAGAAATAGTTCTTCGGCGCAACACTAGCGCCACCGCCGGCCATTAAGCGTGGCCAAAACAAAAAACTGTCTAGCCAGTCGCCAAAATCTAGCGCTTGCAACTCGTATTTTAATAATTGCGTGTTAAAGTTTCCTTTTCACTAACTGGAAAATAGTGCAGTGCCCAATGACTTTATGCATAATGATAAAGATTGATGGACTGATTTGCCGGCAACCCCATCCTCGACCAGGACCCTCGAACGTGGCTGCGAGAGGATTGACGCGGTAAATCGCAAGACCCAGACCATATCGTACACATAAACTAGCACGAAATGACTAGAAAATAGTAATATAACCTTCGAAATTGAAAAAGCGTTTGACGATACTAACAAACTACTTAATTACCTTTTCTGATAAAGCAATCCGCGGCTGTGGCTTTGTTTCAGAGAGAAACGAAAAAGTTATGGCCAGTTGACCCCCGATTGGAAACGGTTTTTATGCCGTTTATTAACTCTTTGTAGTTTTTTGTTTCTTTCGTTACATTTTTATTCCTACCTAAAATTCAATTTTCAATTTAACTAGTGAAGCGAACATATTTCATTTTTTTTTGTAACAGTAACTGCCTACACTAGGCAAAGCCTTTCAGTCTAAGCTAAGAGGAGGTCTGTGCATTGCAAATGAACGTAAATGTACAGAGCTGGTGATAATAAAACCTTCCACACGTTTTAAGGCTTCAGAGAGGACCAGAGAAATAGACATGCATACATCATCATCATCTCAGCCGTAGGACGTCCACTGTTGGACATAGGCCTCCCCCATAGACCTCCAGTCGCTTCGGGTGGCAGCGGCCTGCATTCACCGTGAACCCGCGGCTTTAACCAGGTCATCTGTCCATCTCGTTGGTGGACGTCTTACGCTTCGCTTGCCAATTTGCGGTCTCCACTCGAGAACTTTTCGGCCCCAACGGCCATCTGTTCTCCGCACACATACACACACATGCATATATCCTTCGGAAAGTCGGCTAAAAATCTATTATAATAATAATATTCATTTATTTCAAGTAACATGACTCATAGAAAATACAAAAAAGAAAAGAAAAAAAATACACATCATAGAAACAAAATACACTTGATAAATAAATAAATTACATTGTCACATTATATAAAAAAAATAAAAAACACTAAATTAATTGAAATTATTAATCATGTCAACAGAATTATTTATAATTTCTATTAAAATCATAGTTCGTACTATAATGATCAAAAAACATTAGATATTTATATCTTAATTTGCGAGCTCTCCAAAAGACCGTATTTCTTTTTAAAAAAAATATTTGCTGTATCTCGACTTACCTCACTTTACCCGAGAGCGCCTGACAGATGACAAGCCATCCCTCTACATCGGTAGATGTTTGTCGTCCTATTAGTACAGAAAACATCTCCACCACCGTATCGACTTACAAAGTGGGTTGCGATAAATGATTGGGATTATCAATTTCTATTCGTTTATTAACACTGCTGAGCTAGTAGTCTGAGTTTGTCGAGGAAATTAATTATAATGTATCATCATCATCATCAGCCCGAAGACGTCCACTGCTGGACAAAGGCCTCCCCCTTAGAACGCCACAATGAACGACAACTCGCCACTTGCATCCACCGGTTTCCCGCTACTCTCACGATGTCGTCAGTCCACCTGGTGGGAGGCCTGCCAACGCTTCGTCTTCGGAATTATATTGTAAGTATTTATGTAAATACTTTATTGTACATAAAACAAAAATAAAACAACAAAACAAAAATAGTACAAAGGCGAAGGGTTTTTTTTAAGCTAACCTAAACTGGAAAGGAAAACTCTAAGATAAGCGAACAGTAATTTATACACAGTGAGAAGAAAGTAATATATATAACATAAAAATAATTACACTAAGGGGCTGTTTCACCATCCAATGATTAGTGATAACTGGCGGTTAGGTGTGATGCCGTCTCGTTGTTTTGTTCGAATAGACGGAGACGGCATCACATTTAACCGTCGGTTAACGCTAATCAATGGATGGTGAAACAGCCCCTAAATAAATAACAATTAGTATGACAAATATACTACTAATATTATAAATGTGAAAGTTTGTAAGTGAGTGAGTGAGTGAGTGAGTGAGTATGTTTCTTACTTCTTCACGCTGAAACGGCTGGACGGATTAGAATGAAATTTGGCAAAAAGTTAGTTTATAACCTGGATTAAAACAAAGGATAACTAATAAAAGGATACTTTTTATCTCGATATTTCTACGGGATAGGGATAAAATCTCTATATAGCAACCGCTGGGCCTAGTCATGAAATTTGGTATCTAGGTAGCTAGACGTTTGGAATAACACATAGGCTACTTTTTATCCCGATGTTCCCACGGGATAGGGATAAAATCTCGAACTAATAACCGCTGGGCTTAGAGTCATAAAATTTGGTATGTAGATAGCTGGACATATGGAATAACACATAGGATACTTTTTATCCCGATATTCCCGCGGGATAGGGATAAAATCTCGAAATAACAAGCACTGGAGTCATGAAATTTGGCATGGGTGTTTTAATTAAACGTCAATGAACACCTCGATGTAATTTTAGGGAATTCCCATGAGAATTTAATAAAATCCCGGAATATCAATTCAACTGCTGTATTATAATGATTTACGCGTGCGAAACTACGAGTAAACGCTAGTATAATCCATCCATCCATCCCAGCCTATATACGTCCCACTGCTGGGCAGAGCCCTCCTCTCAGACACAAGGGGGAGGAGTATAATATATATTTATTATTTACACTGAACACGATACACACTTACACATTATGAATAATCAGTACATATAAATAAAATACGGTTGCTGTCACAGTTATAATTAAGATCCAACTTCCTGTCCTACTAATATTATAAATGTGAAATTTTGTGAAGATGTTTACAAGTTTGGATGTGTGGATGTTTAGATGTTTGTTACTGAATCACGCAATAACGCCTGAACGGAGTTACATTAAACTTGGCGTACAGATAAACAAAGATCTGCATTGAGACATGGGATATTTGATATCTCGGTAATGCGTTCCCGTGGGATAATATTTAAGTTTGAACAAGAATAGAGGGCGCTTTCCAATAACGGTGACGTACCGTACCTCAGCTCTCAAGATGACGTGTGAACTTCGTTTGCAATCAATAGATGGCGTTGTGCAAGCGAACGTTGTCCTTTCAAATTGTTATCGTAACCTTTTTAGGCCAAACTCTAAAACACTTATTTATTGCGTTGCCATGGTAACAAGCATCGTGTAAGTAAGCTGTTGTCGTTGTGTATTTCAAAAATTGCACGCGCATAGGTTATATACAACAGTTCAGCTAAGACGGCATTAAGGGGATCCCATGCCCCAACGACCTTCGATCTGAATTCCTTAGTTTTCTAATGTTTTTTGTAGCTTATTATATTAACAACAACGGCTATAAGCAATATAGTATCCCATATTTACATCAAAGTTCATTGTCTTCAAGATATTTGGCATCAAAGATGAACAATTGTAGGCCAAAAAACTGGTTTTCTGGCCATAACTTTTGTGTTAACTAATTTCAAATGAAAACCCTCGACCAGTTTTTAGACATCAAAGATGAACCCAAATATGTAGATTTCGTATATGTTAGATCTTTCACGTCAAAGAGTTAAGAAATAAGTGTTTTTTCAGACAATGTTAAAAAAAATCATACAAAATGAAGTATTCATTTTTTTCAAAATCCGGTAGACAAAAATGGAGATAAGATTGGAAAACCGATAGCCATTTGACTTTAATCTGTAGTGCAAAATACCGTATTCAAAACTTCTCATAAATCGATGGAAACCTTGGGTAGCCCTTAAGCTAATTCTAATGCGGGCGAAGCCGTGGGTTAAGGCTAGTTGACCATAAAAAGGTCTTAATGCCAAGATGGCCAATGAATAAACTCGTCTAAGGACAAATCACCCTAGTTATGTCCGGATATGAGATTCCCTGGCACAAAAGAGTAGTGCTTGAAATATGGAGTAGCCATTACGGTTTCTGATTAAATTCTTATGCTAATGCTGCCCTTTCTTATCTTATGTTTTAGGGTTAAGAGTTAAATCTATTGAGATAGCTTTCAGCGAAAGACCTCTTCATTCGGGAATTCAAATTGTAGAAATTAAGCGTGTTATTTTTTTATTTTGTTTCACGTTTCATCCTCGAGATAATAAGTAAATTAACATGTAGTATCGACTTTACGGTACTGGATGCCGCGTTTTTAAGAGTATCTAGAAAAATAAAAATATTTATTGTCTCTGGTCACTCTTTACCATAAACAGCTCCCTTCTATTATGTCACTTTGATTTTGCGCGAACGGATGTCGCGGCAGCTCCCGATATTTTTTTTTAATAACAATGGATAAACAGCAAAAAATAACAAAATACGAACGCAAGATAGAAAAGTTAAGAAAAGAAAATAAGAAAGAATGCAGGACGTCGGTCTAGATCACGGACGCGCTCAGATCGCCGCTGCAGACACGTGCCGGGCCCTCTGCGCCCAGGCGGATCGTTTACAGAATACGACAAAGGTAAGAATTCTGAGTTCAAGGTTTTTTGAAAATAAAAACACGTCATCATTACGTGAGCTGAGGATAAGGACAGTTCCATGTACACTTCCATGTCCACTTTCCATGTACATACGAGATATGTTTAAACATGAAGACCGGATTGACACGAGATGTCCTTCTTGGTATTTTTAAAAGGCAAAGTGCGAGACACATAGCCCATCTGACTGCTCCCCTAGTCAGGTACATGCCTAAAATAGTGAACCGGAAATGACATAACCAAAAACAACACGTGCGTGACACGAGGTTTTTTTCTTTTTGGTTGTTATAAAAATCGTTTATTTGGCTTGTAGGCCCTGAGGACGGTACAATCCATGAAGACGACGCAGCACGCGAGGATGACACAGGCCCAGAAGACAACGACGACGACGACGTGCCCTCGGACGCAGCTCCTGATACCGAGGCAGACACTGAAGAGCACATCCAACCACAACCGAACCCATTGCTGCTAGCACTCGGGCTAGATGAGGTAACCCCAAATAGATGGGGACCAAATATTTTAGCCGAATTGGCATCTAAATGGTCAGAAACCCTCAAAAATGGCATTAGAAAAGAGGAAAAAGAACTCATGCTCAAGCATACCTAGTGCCAGAAAACTGCCAGCTCCTGTCACCTCCATTATTAAATGGAGAGGTAAACGCAGCTATCAATGAAGCCTGCAAAAATCGTGACAAAACTTTAGCTAACAAACAAAAGGAACTCGGATTAGCCTTGACAGCGCTTGGACTGGCCATTACAGAATTACTTAAGGAATCTCCAGACAACATCAAGATAATGAAACTTCTTAGCGACACTGGCCGCATATTAACTGACTTACACCATGGAGAAAATATCACAAGGAAAGTGTTAATAGCACATTACTTGACAAAAATTTTTCAAAAATGACTGAAGAAGTGACAAGAGATGAGTTTCTGTTTGGTACAAACTTGTCAGACCGAATAAAAGACAAAATCACAATAGAAAAGTCCAGCCAGCAAATCAACGACCCCAACCAATACCTACAAGCCAGCACCCCGACAGGGAAACTGGAATGGTCCGCCTCGTGCATATACACAGTCGAAGATGATGGGTCGAGCCGGACTACGACGTCCAGCTCCACCATCATCCAACAGAAGAAGCCTGCACAGCCCTCAGCACGACGTCCACAGGCACACCGTCCGGAGAGGAGCTACCAGCGTGCTCGGGTCGGCGATAAATAACTTACAGGTACATGCAGGAAACCTCACACACTACATTAGGTGTTGGAGTATCCTAACTAAAGACCATCATATTTTACAATGGATACAGGGTTATGAAATTCCCTTTCATAAAATACCCACACAGACTACGCTACCAAATATACCTGACCTGAATGATAAAAACTTACAGGAAGCCATATCTAACCTCTTATTTTTAGGTGCAATACAACCATGTAACGACACACCTGGGCAGTACTTATCCCATATATTTCTGGTTCCCAAGCCAAATGGAAAAAATTCGTTTTATATTAAATTTAAACCCTTAAATAAATTTGTGTATACAACACACTTTAAAATGGAGGATATTCGAACCTCTATCAGACTTATTGACAAAAATCATTACATGACAACAATAGACTTAAAAGAGGCCTACCTCTTGGTCCCTATTGCAGATCACCATAGAAAATATTTAAGATTTAGATTTGATAAATTGTATGAATTTAAAGCATTGCCCTATGGCCTTTGTACGGCTCCTAACACTTTTACAAAACTTTTAAAACCAGTAATTACCTACTTTCGTAAATTAGGATATATTGTTGTAAATTACCTTGATGACATACAATGTATAGCTGCTTCATATGCAGAATGTAAAGCTAACACAGCACATATAATTCAAGTCCTCAAATGCTTAGGCTTCATAATAAATTATGATAAAAGTAAAATGCAACCTTCAAGGCAATGTACATTTTTAGGTTTTTTAATTAATTCACAAAGCTTAACACTGCACTTACCAGTTGAAAAACAATTAAATTAGAGATCTAATTGACAATATTTCATCAAAAAAATCTTTAAAAATTAGGGATTGTGCTCAAATACTGGAACATTAACTGCAGCTTGCCCGGCTGTGTCCTATGGCTGGCTGTATACAAAGCTGCTGGAAAGAGACAAATACCTAGCACTATTAGATTCCGATGACAACTATAATGCAACAATGAATTTGTCTCCAGACTCTAGATTAGATTTACAATGGTGGTATAGAAACATACAGCATAAATACCAATCATTTGAACTCCAAGACTATGTATTGGAAATATTCACTGATGCATCCCTTTTAAAATGGGGAGCACATTGTAACGGGGAAACAATAGGTGGTTTTTGGAGTGAATCTGAAAAGAAAAACCACATTAATTCACTAGAATTAATGGCAGCTTATTTTGGACTACTTTCATTAGCAAAAAACAAATCAGACTGCCATATTCTAATGCGTATTGATAATACAACTGCCATAGCATGTATAAATAAAATGGGCAGTGTTCAGTATGAACACTTCAATCAAATAACCAGAAAGATATGGCAATGGTGTGAGCAGAAAAACATCTGGCTGTATGCATCATACATACGGTCTGAGGAGAATACTGAAGCCGATAGGGAATCCAGAAATAATAATATAGATACTGAGTGGGAATTATCCAGTTATGCATTTAATAAAATAACTAAGACTTTGGGTAAACCCAACATAGACTTGTTTGCCAACAGAACCAATGCAAAATGTGACAAATATATATCATGGAAAAAGACCCTTTGGCATATAAGATAGATGCATTCACAGACAACTGGTCCAAACATTTCTTCTACGCTTTCCCTCCCTTTTGCATGATCACTAAATTCTTTCAAAAATTGAAAACTGACAAGGCAAAAGGCATTTTAGTTTTCCCTATGTGGGCATTCCCAGGCTTGGTATCCTCTAATAAAATAAACATTTAGTGTCCGAACTGATTATATTTAAGCCAAACAATAACTTGCTTTTATCTCCACTTAGAACACAACATCATCTGAGCCACCGGCTTACCCTGGCTGCAGGCATCTTCTGCGGCAAGCATTCCAGCAAAGAGGTTTGCCAGAGAACTCATTAGAAGTAATGCTGTCATCCTTGGCACAAGGTACTATGAAACAATATAATACTACTTATAAAAAATGGTGGATATTTTGTCATCAACACAATATTGATAAGTTTCTAGCTACAACACCTCATGTGATGTCATTCCTATCTCAAGAATTCAACTCTGGCGCCTGTTACGCCACATTAAACTCGAATCGTTCAGACCTCTCCTTGCTTATAGACTCTAAAATTGGGACTGATATGTGCATAAAGAGGTTCCTGAAGGGTGCATACCGGCTAAGACCATCTCTACCCAAATATACACACACATGGGACCCGGATATTGTGCTTGGTTTCTTAAACAAACTAGATACATCTGTTCTTAGTTTAGATAATCTGTCTCGTAAGCTTGTCACATTACTTTCCCTCTCTACTGCACATCGTGTGCAAACGATCTCATCTATTAAAGTGAATGACATTCATATTAACAATGACAATGTACCATATTAATAACAGATATAATTAAGACATCAGTTTCTACTAGAAAAACATGTACATTATACTTACCTTACTTTGGAAAATCCACAATTATGTCCAGCAAAAACTCTAATTGCATACCTAGATAAGACAAAGTTGTTAAGGAATCAGGAAAACTATCTTATTTTAACATCTAAGCGGCCTTATAAAAAGGCATCTTCACAAACAGTGAGTCGC